>NC_052158.1:7934642-8149669 GCF_902713615.1 Scyliorhinus canicula
CACAGAGGGCTGTGACCCAGGGCACTGACACACAGAGGGCTGTGACCCAGGGCACTGACACACAGAGGGCTGTGACCCAGGGCACTGACACACAGAGGGCTGTGACCCAGGGCACTGACACACAGAGGGCTGTGACCCAGGGCACTGACACACAGAGGGCTGTGACCCAGGGCACTGACACACAGAGGGCTGTGACCCAGGGCACTGACACACAGAGGGCTGTGACCCAGGGCACTGACACACAGAGGGCTGTGACCCAGGGCACTGACACACAGAGGGCTGTGACCCAGGGCACTGACACACAGAGAGCTGTGACCCAGGGCACTGACACACAGAGGGCTGTGACCCAGGGCACTGACACACAGAGGGCTGTGACCCAGGGCACTGACACACAGAGAGCTGTGACCCAGGGCACTGACACACAGAGGGCTGTGACCCAGGGCACTGACACACAGAGGACTGTGACCCAGGGCACTGACACACAGAGAGCTGTGACCCAGGGCACTGACACACAGAGGGCTGTGACCCAGGGCACTGACACACAGAGGGCTGTGACCCAGGGCACTGACACACAGAGGCTGTGACCCAGGGCACTGACACACAGAGGGCTGTGACCCAGGGCACTGACACACAGAGGGCTGTGACCCAGGGCACTGACACACAGAGGGCTGTGACCCAGGGCACTGACACACAGAGGACTGTGACCCAGGGCACTGACACACAGAGGCTGTGACCCAGGGCACTGACACACAGAGGGCTGTGACCCAGGGCACTGACACACAGAGAGCTGTGACCCAGGGCACTGACACACAGAGGGCTGTGACCCAGGGCACTGACACACAGAGGGCTGTGACCCAGGGCACTGACACACAGAGAGCTGTGACCCAGGGCACTGACACACAGAGAGCTGTGACCCAGGGCACTGACACACAGAGGGCTGTGACCCAGGGCACTGACACACAGAGGGCTGTGACCCAGGGCACTGACACACAGAGGACTGTGACCCAGGCACTGACACACAGAGAGCTGTGACCCAGGGCACTGACACACAGAGGGACTGTGACCCAGGGCACTGACACACAGAGAGCTGTGACCCAGGGCACTGACACACAGAGGACTGTGACCCAGGGCACTGACACACAGAGGACTGTGACCCAGGGCACTGACACACAGAGAGCTGTGACCCAGGGCACTGACACACAGAGGACTGTGACCCAGGACACTGACACACAGAGGGCTGTGACCCAGGGCACTGACACACAGAGGGCTGTGACCCAGGGCACTGACACACAGAGGGCTGTGACCCAGGGCACTGACACACAGAGAGCTGTGACCCAGGGCACTGACACACAGAGAGCTGTGACCCAGGGCACTGACACACAGAGAGCTGTGACCCAGGGCACTGACACACAGAGGGCTGTGACCCTGGGCACTGACACACAGAGGACTGTGACCCAGGGCACTGACACACAGAAGGCTGTGACCCAGGGCACTGACACACAGAGAGCTGTGACCCAGGGCACTGACACACAGAGGGCTGTGACCCAGGGCACTGACACACAGAGGGCTGTGACCCAGGGCACTGACACACAGAGGGCTGTGACCCAGGGCACTGACACACAGAGGGCTGTGACCCAGGGCACTGACACACAGAGAGCTGTGACCCAGGGCACTGACACACAGAGGGCTGTGACCCAGGGCACTGACACACAGAGGGCTGTGACCCAGGGCACTGACACACAGAGGGCTGTGACCCAGGGCACTGACACACAGAGGGCTGTGACCCAGGGCACTGACACACAGAGGGCTGTGACCCAGGGCACTGACACACAGAGAGCTGTGACCCAGGGGACTGACACACAGAGGGCTGTGACCCAGGGCACTGACACACAGAGGACTGATGACCCAGGGCACTGACACACAGAGAGCTGTGACCCAGGGCACTGACACACAGAGGACTGTGACCCAGGGCACTGACACACAGAGGGCTGTGACCCAGGGCACTGACACACAGAGGACTGTGACCCAGGGCACTGACACACAGAGAGCTGTGACCCAGGACACTGACACACAGAGAGCTGTGACCCAGGACACTGACACACAGAGGGCTGTGACCCAGGGCACTGACACACAGAGGGCTGTGACCCAGGGCACTGACACACAGAGGGCTGTGACCCAGGGCACTGACACACAGAGGGCTGTGACCCAGGGCACTGACACACAGAGAGCTGTGACCCAGGGCACTGACACACAGAGGGCTGTGACCCAGGGCACTGACACACAGAGGGCTGTGACCCAGGGCACTGACACACAGAGGGCTGTGACCCAGGGCACTGACACACAGAGGGCTGTGACCCAGGGCACTGACACACAGAGGGCTGTGACCCAGGGCACTGACACACAGAGAGCTGTGACCCAGGGGACTGACACACAGAGAGCTGTGACCCAGGGGACTGACACACAGAGGGCTGTGACCCAGGGCACTGACACACAGAGGACTGTGACCCAGGACACTGACACACAGAGAGCTGTGACCCAGGGCACTGACACACAGAGAGCTGTGACCCAGGGGACTGACACACAGAGAGCTGTGACCCAGGGGACTGACACACAGAGAGCTGTGACCCAGGGGACTGACACACAGAGAGCTGTGACCCAGGGCACTGACACACAGAGGACTGTGACCCAGGACACTGACACACAGAGAGCTGTGACCCAGGGCACTGACACACAGAGAGCTGTGACCCAGGGCACTGACACACAGAGGGCTGTGACCCAGGGCACTGACACACAGAGGACTGTGACCCAGGGCACTGACACACAGAGGGCTGTGACCCAGGGCACTGACACACAGAGGGCTGTGACCCAGGGCACTGACACACAGAGGGCTGTGACCCAGGGCACTGACACACAGAGGACAGAGACCCTGCACTGACACACAGAGAGCTGTGACCCAGGGCACTGACACACAGAGGACTGTGACCCAGGGCACTGACACACAGAGGGCTGTGACCCAGGGCACTGACACACAGAGGACTGTGACCCAGGGCACTGACACACAGAGAGCTGTGACCCAGGACACTGACACACAGAAGACTGTGACCCAGGACACTGACACACAGAGGGCTGTGACCCAGGGCACTGACACACAGAGAGCTGTGACCCAGGGCACTGACACACAGAGAGCTGTGACCCAGGACACTGACACACAGAGAGCTGTGACCCAGGGCACCGACACACAGAGAGCTGTGACCCAGGGCACTGACACACAGAGAGCTGTGACCCAGGGCACTGACACACAGAGGGCTGTGACCCAGGGCACTGACACACAGAGGGCTGTGACCCAGGGCACTGACACACAGAGAGCTGTGACCCAGGGCACTGACACACAGAGGGCTGTGACCCAGGGACTGACACACAGAGAGCTGTGACCCAGGGCACTGACACACAGAGGGCTGTGACCCAGGGCACTGACACACAGAGGCTGTGACCCAGGGCACTGACACACAGAGAGCTGTGACCCAGGGCACTGACACACAGAGGGCTGTGACCCAGGGCACTGACACACAGAGGACTGTGACCCAGGGCACTGACACACAGAGGCTGTGACCCAGGGCACTGACACACAGAGGCTGTGACCCAGGGCACTGACACACAGAGGGCTGTGACCCAGGGCACTGACACACAGAGGGCTGTGACCCAGGGCACTGACACACAGAGAGCTGTGACCCAGGGCACTGACACACAGAGGGCTGTGACCCAGGGCACTGACACACAGAGGGCTGTGACCCAGGGCACTGACACACAGAGAGCTGTGACCCAGGGCACTGACACACAGAGAGCTGTGACCCAGGGCACTGACACACAGAGAGCTGTGACCCAGGGCACTGACACACAGAGAGCTGTGACCCAGGGCACTGACACACAGAGGGCTGTGACCCAGGGCACTGACACACAGAGGACTGTGACCCAGGGCACTGACACACAGAAGGCTGTGACCCAGGGCACTGACACACAGAGAGCTGTGACCCAGGGCACTGACACACAGAGGGCTGTGACCCAGGGCACTGACACACAGAGGGCTGTGACCCAGGGCACTGACACACAGAGGGCTGTGACCCAGGGCACTGACACGCAGAGGGCTGTGACCCAGGGCACTGACACACAGAGAGCTGTGACCCAGGGCACTGACACACAGAGGGCTGTGACCCAGGGCACTGACACACAGAGGGCTGTGACCCAGGGCACTGACACACAGAGGGCTGTGACCCAGGGCACTGACACACAGAGGGCTGTGACCCAGGGCACTGACACACAGAGGGCTGTGACCCAGGGCACTGACACACAGAGAGCTGTGACCCAGGGGACTGACACACAGAGGGCTGTGACCCAGGGCACTGACACACAGAGGACTGAGACCCTGGACACTGACACACAGAGAGCTGTGACCCAGGGCACTGACACACAGAGGACTGTGACCCAGGGCACTGACACACAGAGGGCTGTGACCCAGGGCACTGACACACAGAGGACTGTGACCCAGGGCACTGACACACAGAGAGCTGTGACCCAGGACACTGACACACAGAAGACTGTGACCCAGGACACTGACACACAGAGGGCTGTGACCCAGGGCACTGACACACAGAGGGCTGTGACCCAGGGCACTGACACACAGAGGGCTGTGACCCAGGGCACTGACACAGCAGAGGGCTGTGACCCAGGGCACTGACACACAGAGAGCTGTGACCCAGGGCACTGACACACAGAGGGCTGTGACCCAGGGCACTGACACACAGAGGGCTGTGACCCAGGGCACTGACACACAGAGGGCTGTGACCCAGGGCACTGACACACAGAGGGCTGTGACCCAGGGCACTGACACACAGAGGGCTGTGACCCAGGGCACTGACACACAGAGAGCTGTGACCCAGGGCACTGACACACAGAGAGCTGTGACCCAGGGGACTGACACACAGAGGGCTGTGACCCAGGGCACTGACACACAGAGGACTGTGACCCAGGACACTGACACACAGAGAGCTGTGACCCAGGGCACTGACACACAGAGAGCTGTGACCCAGGGGACTGACACACAGAGAGCTGTGACCCAGGGCACTGACACACAGAGAGCTGTGACCCAGGGCACTGACACACAGAGAGCTGTGACCCAGGGCACTGACACACAGAGGACTGTGACCCAGGACACTGACACACAGAGAGCTGTGACCCAGGGCACTGACACACAGAGAGCTGTGACCCAGGGCACTGACACACAGAGGGCTGTGACCCAGGGCACTGACACACAGAGGACTGTGACCCAGGGCACTGACACACAGAGGGCTGTGACCCAGGGCACTGACACACAGAGGGCTGTGACCCAGGGCACTGACACACAGAGGGCTGTGACCCAGGGCACTGACACACAGAGGACTGTGACCCAGGGCACTGACACACAGAGAGCTGTGACCCAGGGCACTGACACACAGAGGACTGTGACCCAGGGCACTGACACACAGAGGGCTGTGACCCAGGGCACTGACACACAGAGGACTGTGACCCAGGGCACTGACACACAGAGAGCTGTGACCCAGGACACTGACACACAGAGAGCTGTGACCCAGGACACTGACACACAGAGGGCTGTGACCCAGGGCACTGACACACAGAGAGCTGTGACCCAGGGCACTGACACACAGAGAGCTGTGACCCAGGACACTGACACACAGAGAGCTGTGACCCAGGGCACTGACACACAGAGAGCTGTGACCCAGGGCACTGACACACAGAGAGCTGTGACCCAGGGCACTGACACACAGAGGGCTGTGACCCAGGGCACTGACACACAGAGGGCTGTGACCCAGGGCACTGACACACAGAGAGCTGTGACCCAGGGCACTGACACACAGAGGGCTGTGACCCAGGGGACTGACACACAGAGAGCTGTGACCCAGGGCACTGACACACAGAGGGCTGTGACCCAGGGGACTGACACACAGAGAGCTGTGACCCAGGGCACTGACACACAGAGAGCTGTGACCCAGGGCACTGACACACAGAGGGCTGTGACCCAGGGCACTGACACACAGAGGACTGTGACCCAGGGCACTGACACACAGAGCTGTGACCCAGGGCACTGACACACAGAGGGCTGTGACCCAGGGCACTGACACACAGAGGGCTGTGACCCAGGGCAATGACACACAGAGAGCTGTGACCCAGGGCACTGACACACAGAGGGCTGTGACCCAGGGCACTGACACACAGAGGACTGTGACCCAGGGGACTGACACACAGAGAGCTGTGACCCAGGGGACTGACACACAGAGAGCTGTGACCCAGGGCACTGACACACAGAGAGCTGTGACCCAGGGCACTGACACACAGAGAGCTGTGACCCAGGGGACTGACACACAGAGAGCTGTGACCCAGGGGACTGACACACAGAGAGCTGTGACCCAGGGCACTGACACACAGAGGGCTGTGACCCAGGGACTGACACACAGAGGACTGTGACCCAGGGGACTGACACACAGAGGGCTGTGACCCAGGGCACTGACACACAGAGGGCTGTGACCCAGGGCACTGACACACAGAGGGCTGTGACCCAGGGCACTGACACACAGAGAGCTGTGACCCAGGGCACTGACACACAGAGAGCTGTGACCCAGGGCACTGACACTCAGAGGGCTGTGACCCAGGGCAATGACACACAGAGGACTGTGACCCAGGGCACTGACACACAGAGGGCTGTGACCCAGGGCACTGACACACAGAGGACTGTGACCCAGGGCACTGACACACAGAGGGCTGTGACCCAGGGCACTGACACACAGAGGGCTGTGACCCAGGGGACTGACACACAGAGGGCTGTGACCCAGGGCACTGACACACAGAGGACTGTGACCCAGGGCACTGACACACAGAGGGCTGTGACCCAGGGCACTGACACACAGAGGACTGTGACCCAGGGCACTGACACACAGAGGGCTGTGACCCAGGGCACTGACACTCAGAGCTGTGACCCAGGGGACTGACACACAGAGGACTGAGACCCTGGACTGAGACTCAGGGCACCGGCACCCATCTGCACGGCCAGAGTTTGCGCTCAGCCAGTGCCCAGGGGCGGCGCCCATCAGCCTGTCCGCCATAATGACGTCTGTGGCTTCAGCACCGCCCTACAATGGTGGGTCGTTCTCAGCCGCAGAATCGCCGGGAACCTGGAGAATCGCTGAATGGACCCCCTCAGGCAATTCTCCGGGCCGCTCAGCGCCGATCACAACCACACCGTTTTTGCTTGTTGGGAGAGTCGCGAAACGGCGTTGGACCGGTGTCATGCAAAATACCACTGGGAATGGCGATTCTCCGAACCACGCGGACTGAGAGAATTCCGCCCCCGATTCTCCACGCTTCCGTGATTCTCCGGACCTCTGGGCCAGGATTCACATGGGTGTGGATTGTTAGAAGTATTTCTCAGTGTGCCCCTAACATGTTGGACCTCACGCTGGGGATACATATTAAAGGTGAGTGCCCCCAAGTCCAATGGAGGGTCCCCTCCCCCACAATGCAAATCCTGCCAAACCCACCTCCCCAGACATCCCCCACCAAACCACCCCCCCCCACCAGATCACTCACCGTCCAACCCCTCATCAGATCCCCCAACTAGAGAGTCTCACCATATACCCCACCAGAGACACCTCTACAAGACCCCCACCAGGCCCTGCCATCCACACCCTTTAGCCTCCCAGCAGAGTTCCACACTTGAAACACCCAGAAGAGACCCCCTTCAGTAACCCCCCCCCCCCCACAGGGACCCTTTCCAGAGACTCGCCCACCAGGCACCCCCTTCAGACACTCACAGCAGAGACCTCCATCAGAGACACCCAGCAGAGACCCCCACCAGAGACTACCAGAGACCCCCATGAGAGACTCCCAGCATAGATCCACAGCAGAGACTCCCAGAAGAGACTCCAGTAGAGAACCCCCCATAACATATGCCTTAATGGAGACATTGACCCTCATCAGTCACCTCTGCCTTGAAGCTAAAGAGCAGTCCAGATATAAACAGTGAAGAAATTATTGGTTTGAAGCTCATCTGTCCTGTACAACTGCTGACTCAGGCAGAGAATGCAGCTGTAACTGCATTAAAAGCAAAAACAACATCACCGGGGTTTAACCCGTCAGATCTTTTAATCAGCAAGGCTTCTATGCACCTCAAAGGGAAAAAACTTTATCTAGGCTGTAATTGACAGCTTCATGACAGCCAGATGTCTGGATTTTTAAATTTAATGATTTCCCTTCATGCTTAAATGGGTCTCAAGTACCTTGTTTTGAACCTGATTACAATATTTACGAAATATAGGAGTTAAGTGCTTAACCCTCTCTTTTTCTCCGCAGAAAGCACTTAGCTGCTTTTGATGTTCAGGAGCTGTCAATAACAACTAGATGCTCATAAACATTGAATCAATTTCAAAACACTTGAGATCCATTCAAGCATGAAGGGAAATGAAATTAAACAATCCAGACATCTCCCCTTAATCTTCTCTGCTCTCAAGAGAACTGCCCCCATCTCTTCAGTCTCTCTACAAGACAGAAGTTCCTCAGCTGTAGACCTTCATCCTAATAAATCTCCTCTGCATCCTCTGCAAGACCTTGTGAACCATTACCAGAATTGAACACAATACTCCAGCTGAGGACAAATTGCTGCTTTTAAAGGTTTAACATAATGTTTTTACTTTTGTTCCCTCTGCCTCTATTAACATTCTTTTCAAATGGTTTTATCGACTTGTCCTACCACTTCCAAAGATTTATGTAATCTACAATATGTTATTTCTATTATCTATTAAAGTAGACTGGTGCATTGAGGCCACATAGTTTAAATGGCATATCTGCAGCACACCTCAAGGGTAGGCAGAGATGAGTTTCATTAAAGTTCGGAAGTTCACATCTGTAAAAGCTTCTTCTTCCAAACAAAGCATTCCAAAATTCTGGAGAGAGGCAGAGAATTCAAGAATGATGCCTGGGTTTTGGAGTGGGATATTGAAGGTGGGAAGAGAGGCTGTGATATGTCAACTCCTGAGTAAAGCAGCAGGGGTGAGGGGGTGGGGGGGGGGGGGGGTTGGTGAGGGCGGAGGTTAGGCATGACCAGTGGAATCAGCACTGTAGAGCTGAAAGTGGAACAATAGGAGGAAGGCAAAACAAAAGCAGTCCTTTTACATTACCAACATCTCAGTACAGAAGAGTCATTTGGACCGTTGATATATTCAATTAGGGTCCAGCCCTGTGGCGGGTTTTCTAGCGGCCGAGGTAGCTTGCTATTGGCCAAAGTCAATGGCCATTTATGTTGCTCACTGACTGCACCACTGGGGAATCCGTCATGGGGCGTGTCATCTTTGGCAGTACCTGAAGATCCTGCTGGCGGGAAGGACCAGAAAATTCCACCCTGGATTATATGGAGGAACAGGAGGAGACCCCTCTTTCCCTGGAAGCTGTCTTCCTATTCGATAAGATCCTGACCAGTCAGGTTGTAATAATAGTAATATTTTTTATTAGTAATAATAATCTTCATAAGTGTCACAAGTAGGTTTACATTAACACTGGAATGAAGTTACTGTGAAAAGCCCCTAGTCGCCACATTACGGCCCCTGTTCGGGTACAAAGAGGGAGAATTCAGAATGTCCAATTCACCTAACAGCACGGGCGCAATTCTCCACAATTCACGCGTGCCGTGAAGGCTGGCGTGAAACTGGCCGTGTTTCACGCCAGCCTCGGAGCTCCGTCCCGGGACCCGATTCTCCCCCCCGGGGCGGGGCTAGTATCGGGGCCGGGGGAATCACGGCGACGCGGAGTTAGCGAATGTCGCTAACTCCGCCTGCCAAGAGTCACGGCGGCTCACACGAACGATGATGTCAGCCGCGCATGCGCGGGTTGGACGGCTGCCGGGTTGGGCGGCCGTGCCAATCGGTGCCATGGTTGTCCGGGACGGGCACTTTGCGGCCGTTTTCACGAACGCTGAAAGCAGGTGTGATCGCGGCCGTGAAAACGGCCGTAAACTCCGCTGTATTTGGCCCATCGGCCTGCGGAGAATCGCTGTACGCCGTAAAAAAAGGCGAGCAGCGATTCATGTCGGGGGGGCGTCCGGAGGGGGAGGAGAATAGCGGGAGGCCGTGAAAATTGTCAGGAAGGCCCTCCCGCTATTCTCCGGCCCGTCGTAGGCAGCGGAGAATCGCGCCCCACGTCTTTCGGGACTTGTGGGAGGAAACCGGTGCACCTGGATGAAATGCATACAGAAAGTGCAGACGCCGCACAGACAGTGACACAAGCCGGGAATCGAACCCGGGTCCCTGGCACTGTGAAGCAACAGTGCTGACCACTGTGCTGCGTGCCGCCCACCATGTAATCTCACTCATGCCTAATATCAGTAACCTTTCACCCCATTGCTCATTAAAAATCTAACCACCTCTGCCTTAAAAATATTCACAGACTGCTTCCATTGCCTTTTGAGGAAGAGAGCTCCGAACACTCTGTGTCTTGGGGCCTCACGGTAGCATGGTGGTTAGCATCAATGATTCACAGCTCCAGGGTCCCAGGTTCGATTCCCGGCTGGGTCACTGTCTGTGTGGAGTCTGCACGTCCTCCCCGTGTGTGCGTGGGTTTCCTCCGGGTGCTCCGGTTTCCTCCCACAGTCCAAAGATGTGCGGGTTAGGTGGATTGGCCATGCTAAATTGCCCGTAGTGTAAGGTTAATGGGGGGATTGTTGGGTTACGGGTATACGGGTTACGTGGGTTTAAGTAGGGTGATCATTGCTCGGCACAACATCGAGGGCCGAAGGGCCTGTTCTGTGCTGTACTGTTCTATCTAATACACTCACAACCCTCTGAGAGTAAGAAATTCTCCTTATCTCCATCTTAAATGGTCAGTCCCTTATTTTGAAATAATGACACCCTAGTTCTAGATCCTTCCGCAAAGGGGACACCCTTTTCACATCTGCACTGTCACGACCCCTCAGGATCTTTTTTCAATCAAGTCACCTCTTACTCTTCTGAACCCGAGCAGATACAAGCTTTGCCTGTCATAAGACAACTTGCCCATTCCAGGTATGCCTGGTTGATCGGCATTTTCAGCCCATTTACTGCCTTTGGTAGAATGATAGGACCTTCTAGCAATGGAGGCCTTTCAGCCCATCATCCCTTTGCTAATTATTTGAAGCAACAGTCTGATTTAATCATAATCCCCAGAATGCATCCCGTAACCGTGTAAATCAGGCCCCCCTTTCAGATGGTGCATTCCAGATCTGAACAAATCTCAGGTTGAAAAAAAAATTAATTTCCTCTCCAGTTCTTTTGCGGATTATTTTTAATCTGTGACCTTTGATGGTCAGCCCGCTTTTAGGGAGAACAGTTCTTATTTGCCTCAAACAAAACCCCTCGTAATTTTGATTATCTGCTGTAAGTAGGACAAGCCCAGATTTTCTAACCTTTCCACATGAATTCCCTCATCTTTGAGGTAATCTGTAGACCCCCCCTGTACACGCGACAAGGTCTTGTCATCCTTCCTGACATGTGATATCCAGAATTAGGCAGAATCCTCCAGCTAAGGCCGAAACAGTGATTTATTTGTGTCTTTGTCCAATGTCAATTTCAGTTCTGAAATTGCCAATTAACCCCCAGCCTCAGCAGAGAGAAGCCCACATATGAAGAAATGCACCCATATATCAACACGGAATGACCTTGCTCTAATTATAAGTTAAGCCCCAAGCTTGTTCTGAACTCTCCCCAAAAATGAAAATGGTTTCCCTCTACCTACTGTCAAGCATCTGAATTAGATCATTTCTTAATCTCTAATAATCGAGGTCATGAAGCTCTAGCCTTTAAAGCCTGTCTATATTATTTAGCCCTTTTATTGTTGAATATGACATTGAAATAGGTTATTTACTCCACCCAGTCAGTGCTGGCATTTATCCCTGTGTCTGCCAATATTTGTGCCTCAGTTGGCTCCTACCATAATATGCCAGCAGTTTAATGGTCTCCGATCCTTCTTGCGATGTCTCCAAAACGTAGATAGTTTTATTAGGCTCAGATGTAACAAACCCTGTCATCCGGGAAGGGTAGCATGGAATAAAGAAACAAATGGAAAAGAGACATCACCACAATGAAGAGCGATTAGGAGGAGTTTCTTCACGTAAAGGTTGATAGGTGTATGATACTCTATCACCAATAGCAGTAGATGCTC
Source organism: Scyliorhinus canicula (assembly GCF_902713615.1). NCBI lineage: Eukaryota > Metazoa > Chordata > Chondrichthyes > Carcharhiniformes > Scyliorhinidae > Scyliorhinus > Scyliorhinus canicula. Next base: position 7,946,874 of record NC_052158.1, read on the forward strand.
GGTAAATCAATAATGTTAAATTGAAAACACAGATCTGTGCTGGACAGGGGAGACAAGGCGGTACAGTGGTTAATTCTGCTGCCTCACAGCGCCAGGGACCCACATTCGATGCCGACTTTGGGCAACTGTCTGTGTGGACTTTTGCACATTCTCCGCGTCTCTGCGTGGGTTTCCTCCGCGTGATCCAGTTTCCTCCCACAGTCCAAAGATGTGTAGGTTAGGTGGATTGGCTGTGCTAAATTGCCCCTTAGTGACCAAAGGTTAGGTGGGGTTAAGGGGGTTGGGTGCTCCTTTGGAGGGACGGTGCAGATCTGATGGACCAAATGGCCTCCTTCTGCACTGTAGGGGTTCTAGGGTTTTATAATTAAGGAACCAAGCTGAGTGGAAGGTGATACACATCAAACATGATCTCATTCAATGAATTGGTCCCTCCGGTTCCGATGCGGAATGCTTCCAAGTACATAATAGAGCAACCCGCAAACTAATACTGAGGGATATAGAGGGAGAAAGCTCCTGCCGATATAAAATATATACTGTTTGCCGGTAAGTATCTGCACCGTGAATAGTTTGAGCCGTGGAACTCTTCCTCTTGTGAGCTCACCTTTATCATCCTCATTGTTGTTGACCTTATGGGTCCACTGTAAAGGCATACAATTTGGCAACCTGTGAAGCAATAATAGAAAGTCATATTTTTGATCACACTTTTAACACCTCAACTGAACACATGACACACAGCCACATTGCTTTTCCAGACACCTGTTTTCCAATGATTATCAGTGGTTTAAATTCCTCTCTCCTGATTTTCTACTGCACTTGAAATGCTTACCGTGAGGACAGATACAAAATGCTTGTTCGAAGTCTCTGCCATTTCCTTGCTTCCCATTAATTCCCAGTCTCATCCTCAAAGAAGCCACTGCTCAGTTTATTCACTCTTTTCCTTTCTATCTGCTTTAGGAGCTTTTACTTTGATTTCATGGGGGCAATTCTAGCCCCCATTGTGCCTGGCTGACCTCCTGCTATTCCTAGAGAATAGCAGAAGTGGCCTTAAATGGGGTTCATGTCAGGCACCAAATAGAACACGATGCCCCCAGGGGAGTTACCTCACATGGGGAGGTGGGATGGGGGCAATTCCCCGATTACAGCAAGAATGGTTGGGTGTCGGATTGGCCCACCCTCATGTCTGCTTGATGTAGGTGGGTGACTCGGACATTTAGTGACATGGGTAAGTTGCTCCTCCAGGTTACGGTAAGGTGCTGTTGACCATGCCTTCAGTGGCAGGATGGGGGTGGGGGTGGAGGGGGGGGGGGGGGGGGGGGGGGGGGGGGGATGACTCACTGGCCGGAATTTAGATTTAGATTTATTGTCATGTGGACCAACGTACAGTGAAATGTATTGTTCCGTGTGCAGTCCAGGCAGATCGCTCCACACATGAAAAGCATAAGACATACGAAAAAGACACAATGTCAGTACATAGACATCGGGTGAAGCATGTGGAATATGTGCCAAAACTGTAGAGAAGATCTGGACAAAGATTTGTTCAAACCATAAGAGGTCCATTTAGGCATTTTGTAACAGTGGGGAAGAAAGTGTTTTTGAACCTGTTAGTGTGTGTTCTCAATCTTTTGTATCTTCTGCCTGATGGGGGAGTTTGGAAGAGAGAATAAGCCAGGTGGGAGGGGACTTTGATTATGCTGCCCACTTTGCCAACACAACGGACGGTGTGTAAAGAGTCAGTTGATGGGTGGGGGTTCGCGTGATGGATGGAGCTGTGTTCACGACTGCGGTTTCTTACTGTCTTGGGCCAAGCAGTTGCCATACCAGGCTCTGATGCAGCCAGATAGAATGCTTTCTATGGTGCATCCATAAAATTGCTAAGAGTCATTGTGGACATGTCAAATTTCCTTAATATCCTGGGAATGCGTAGGCGCTGTTGTGCATTCTTGATCATAGTATCGACGTGGGTGGTCCAGGACAGAATGTCCAGACCTGGGCAGTAGTTCACCAGGGTTACATGTCTGAGCACCAGTAGGGGTTGACAAGGAGGCCAAACCCAGCAGAGGGTAGCAGAGCGGTGCTACTGATTGGCTGTTCCGGGGAGATTTGCATACGTGCAGTGCGGTCAGCCTAATTTGAAGGTGGTTTGTGAAGGGGCTGTTGTCAAGTGACAATTATTACTTATTAATCATTTGATACTATATTTGTAATCAGTTAAGGTAAAGGGTAAAAATGGCAGGAGATCCCAGACCCGTATTATGCTCCTTGTGCACAATGTGGGAGTTCAGGGACGCGGCCGATGCCCCTGACTCCTTCATGTGCGGGAAGTGTGTCCAGCTGCAGCTCCTGTTAGACCGCATGACGGCTCTGGAGCTGCGGATGGACTCACTTTGGAGCATCCGCGATGCTGACAAGGTCGTGGATAGCACGTTCAGTGAGTTGGTCACACTGCAGATTAGGATTGGTGACGGAGACGGGGAATGGGTGACCAAAAGGCAGAGAAAGAGCAGGAAGGCAGTGCAGGTGTCCCCTGCGGTCATCTCCCTCCGAAACAGGTAAACCGTTTTGGATACTGTTGGGGGAGATGTCTCACCAGGGGAAGGCAGTAGTAGCCAGGCTCATGGCACCATGGGTAGCTCTGCTGCACAGAAGGGCGGGAAAAAGGCTATAGTCGTAGGGGATTCAATTGTAAGGGGAGTAGACAGGCATTTCTGTGGTCGAAAACGAGACTCCCGAATGGTATGTTGCCTCCCGGGTGCTCGGTCAGGGATGTCTCCAATCGGCTGCAGGACATACTGAAGGGGGAGGGTGAACAGCCAGTTGTCGTGGTGCATATAGGCACCAACGTTAAAGGTAAAAAAAGGGATGAGGTCCTACAATCAGAATTGAGGGAGTTAGGAGATAAGTTAAAAAGAAGGACCTCAAAGGTAGTAATCTCAGGATTGCTACCAGTGCCATGGGACAGTCAGAGTAGAAATTCAAGAATAGTCAGAATAAATACGTGGCTTGAGAGATGGTGCAGGAGGGAGGGGTTCAGATTTTTGGGATATTCGAACCGGTTCTGGGGGCGGTGGGACCATTACAAACCGGATGGTCTACACCTGGGCAGGACTGGAACCAATGTCCTAGGGGGTGCTTTTGCTAACACTGTAGGGGAGGTTTTAAACTAATGTGGCAGGGGGATGGGAACCAGATTAGGAAGTTAGAGGTCAGTAAAGAAGCATCAACTAAAGCCAGTAAGGTATGAGACAATAAACTCAATGTGACTAAGGGGAAGAGTAGACAGGGAAGAGATGATGAATGCAAAGGTGGTTTGAGGTGCATTTGTTTTAATGCGAGAAGTGTAGCAGGTAAGGCAGATGAACTTAGGGCTTCGATCAGTACCTGGGAATATGATGCTATTGGTATTACTGAGACTTGGTTGAGGGAAGGGCAGGACTGGCAACTGAATATCCCAGGGTATAGATGCTTCAGGAGGGATAGCGAGGGAGACGGGGTGGAGGAGTTGCATTACTGGTCAGAGATGATATCAGAGCTGTGATTAAGGAGGGCATGGTGAAGGATTCGAGCACTGAGGCAATATGGGTGGAGCTGAGAAATAGGAAGGGTGCAGTAACATTGTTGGGACTTTACTACAGGCCTCCCAAAAGTGTGCATGAAGTAGAGGTACAAATATGCAGACAGATTATAGAAAAATGTAGGAGCAATAGGGTGGTTGTGATGGGAGATTTTAACTTCCCCAACATTGAATGGGATTCGTGTAGTGTTGGAGGCGTAGATGGAGCAGAGTTTGTAAGGAGCATCCAGGAGAGTTTTTTTTAGAGCAGTATGTAAATAGTTCAACTCGGGAAGGGGCCATACTGGACCTGGTATTGGGGAATGATCCCGGCCAGGTGGTTGATGTTTCAGTCGGGGATTACTTTAGGACTAGCGATCACAATTCCGTAAGTTTTAGAATACTCATGGACAAGGACAGGAGGGGTCCGAAAGGAAGAGTACTAAATTGGGGAAAGGCAGAGTATAACAAAATTCGGCAGGAGCTAGGGAATGTGGATTGGGAGCAGCTGTTTAAGGGTAAATCCACATTTGAAATGTGGAAGTCTTTTAAGGAAAGGTTGATTAAAGTGCAGGACAGACATGTTCCTGTGAAAATGAAAATGAAAGATAGAAATGGCAAGATTAGGGAACCATGGATGACGGGTGAAATTGTGAGACTAGCTAAGATGAAAAAGGAAGCATACATAGGATCGAGGCAACGCAAAACTGATGAAAACTTTGGAGGAATATCGGGAAAGTAGGACGAATCTCAAACGCGCAATAAAGAGGGCTAAAAGGGGCCATGAAATATCTTTGGCTAACAGGGTTAAGGAAAATCCCAAAGCATTTTATTCGTATGTAAGGAGCAAGAGGGTAACTAGAGAAAGAATTGGCCCACTTAAAGACAAAAGAGGAAATTTATGCGTGGACTCAGAGGAAATGGGTGAGATTCTTAATGAGTACTTTGCATCGGTATTCACAAAGGAGAGGGACAAGACGGATGTTGAGGCTAGGGATGGATGTTTAAATACTCTCGGTCAAGTTGTCATACGGAAGGGGGAAATTTTGGGTATTCTAAAAGATTTAAAGGTGGACAAGTCCCCAGGACCGGATGGGATCTATCCCAGGTTACTGAGGGAAGTGAGGGTCGAAATAGCTGGGGCCTTAACAGATATCTTTGCAGCATCCTTGAGCACGGGTGAGGTCCCGGAGGACTGGAGAATTGTTAATGTTGTCCCTTTGTTTAAAAAGGGTAGCAGGGATAATCCAGGGAATTATAGACCTGTGAGCTTGACGTCAGTGGTAGGCAAACTGTTGGAAAAGATACTGAGGGATAGGATCTATTCACATCTGGAAGAAAATAGACTTATCAGTGATAGGCAGCATGGTTTTGTGCAGGGAAGGTCATGTCTTACAAACCTAATAGAATTCTTTGAGGAAGTGACAAAGTTAATTGATGAGGGAAGGGCTGTAGATGTCGTATACATGGACTTTAGTAAGGTGTTTGATAAGGTTTCCCATGGCAGGTTGATGGAAAAAGTGAAGTCGCATGGGGTTCAGGGTGTACTAGCTAGATGGATAAAGAACTGGCTGGGCAACTGGAGACAGAGAGTAGTGGTGGAAGGGAGTGTCTCAAAATGGAGAAGGGTGACTAGTGGTGTTCCACAGGGATCCGTGCTCGGACCACTGTTGTTTGTGATCTACATAAATGACCTGGAGGAAGGTATAGGGGATCTGATTAACAAGTTTGCAGATGATACTAAGATTGGTGGAGTTGCAGATAGCGAGGAGGACTGTCAGAGAGTACAACAAAATATAGATAGATTGGAGAGTTGGGCAGAGAAATGGCAGATGGAGTTCAATCCAGGCAAATGCGAGGTGATGCATTTTGGAAGATCAAATTCAAGAACGGACTATATAGTCAATTGAAGGGTCTTGGGGAAAATTGATGTGCAGAGAGATCTGGGAGTTCAGGTCCATTGTACCCTGAAGGTGGCAACGCAGATTGATAGAGTGGTCAAGAAGGCATACAGCATGCTTGCCTTCATCGGACGGGGTATTGAGTACAAGAGTTGGCAGGTCATGTTACAGTTGTATAGGACTTTGGTTCGGCCACATTTGGAATACTGCGTGCAGTTCTGGTTGCCACATTACCAGAAGGATGTGGATGCCTTGGAGAGGGTGCAGAGGAGGTTCACCAGGATGTTGCCTGGTATGGAAGGTGCTAGTTATGAAGAAAGGTTGAGTAGATTAGGATTGTTTTCGTTGGAAAGACGGAGGTTGAGGGGGGACCTGATTGAGGTCTACAAAATTATGAGAGGTATGGACAGGGTGGATAGCAACAAGCTTTCCCAAGAGTGGGGGTGTCAATTACAAGGGGTCACGATTTCAAAGTGAGAGGGGGAAAGTTTAAGGGAGATGTGCGTGCAAAGTTTTTTACGCAGAGGGTGGTGGAAGCCTGGAACGCTTTACCAGCAGAGGTCGTAGAGGCGGGCATGATAGCATCATTTAAGAAGCATCTGGACAGGTATATGAATGGGCGGGAACAGAGGGAAGTAGACCTTGGAAAATAGGAGACAGGTTTAGATAAAGGATCTGGATCGGCGCAGGCTGGGAGGGCCGAAGGGCCTGTTCCTGTGCTGTAATTTTCTTTGTTCTTTTTTCTTTGTTCTCTTCTCCTTGCCCGAGGATGCTGTGCGGCACATCCGGTGAACTGAGAAGCTCTCAGATTGTATGGCACTGTCCAGTGAGGCAGGAGTGAGTCATGTCTCTGTGAAACAGAGCACAGAACAGTCTCTTACTTCCCTCTGAGAGGTAAATCGAGTGTTAAGCTTGTCCAGCTTTTTCTCCAGCCATTGGGATTCTCTGTGCCTTCTGGCAGCACAACCTTGCCCGTGAGTTTCCTGGCAGAGTGGGGTCTCTTCAATTATAAATCTTATTGACAAGTGGCGGGAACAGATAATCCCGCAGCACACTACCGAGAAACACAGATCTGGGACACCCGAGAATCCAGCCCTTAGTCATTTTTTGAGAGAATTGTCCTCCCCTATCTCTTTCTGGTTTTCTCTAATATTCCTATTTCTCCCACCTCTAAAAAAATTTTTGAAGTCATTTTTTATTGCTATCTAAAATTTTCCCAAACCTCTGGCCTGCTATCTAAAATTGTCCCAGACCTCGGATAGCGATGAGGACTGTCAGAGGATACAGCAGGATTTAGATCATTTGGAGACTTGGGCGGAGAGATGGCAGATGGAGTTTAATCTGGACAAATGTGAGGTAATGCATTTTGGAAGGTCTAATGCAGGTAGGGAATATACAGTGAATGGTAGAACCCTCAAGAGTATTGACAGTCGGAGAGATCTAGGTGTACAGGTCCACAGGTCACTAAAAGGGGCAACACAGGTGGAGAAGATAGTCAAGAAGGCATACGGTATGCTTGCCTTCATTGGCCAGGGCATTGAGTATAAAAATTGGCAAGTTATGTTGCAGCTGTATAGAACCTTAGTAGGCCACACTTGGAGTATAGTGTTCAATTCTGGTCGCCATACTACCAGAAGGAGGTGGAGGCTTTAGAGAGAATGCAGAAGAGATTTACCAGGATGTTGCCTGGTATGGAGGGCATTAGCTATGAGGAGAGGTTAAATAAAGTCTGTTTGTTCTCACTGCAACGACGGAAGTTGAGGTGCGACCTGATAGAGGTCTACAAAATTATGAGGGGCATAGACAGGGTGGATTGTCAGAGACTTTTTCCCAGGGTAGAGGGGTCAATTACAAGAGGGCATAGGTTTAAGGTGCGAGGGGCAAGGTTTAGAAGTGATGAACGAGGCAATGTTTTTTGCAGAGAGTAGTGGGTGCCTGGAACTCGCTGCCGGAGGAGGTGGTGGAAGCAGTAACGATAGTGACGTGAAGGGGCAGCTTGACAATTACATGAATAGGATGGGAATAGAGGGATACGGACCCCAGAAGGGTAGAAGATTTTAGTTTAGATGGGCAGCATGGTCGGCACAGGCTTGGAGGGCCGAAGGGCCTGTTCCTGTGCTGTACTTTTCTTTGTTCTTTGTTGCCACTAAGCTTGGTCTTAGCAGCATTGTGCGTCTTTTCTTTGAATTTAGATAATGATGCAATAGATTACAACTAAGTAGAAGGTAGCTTGGCAGGGGGAATCATTCAGTTAAGTAAAGTCAGAATATGTTTATCAGATTTGATTGAGATATTTGAGGGGTCAATGATTCACGTAGTTTATGCACAGTCAACTCCTGCTATTCACAAGCCTCTCTATTGGGAATTCCTTTACCCGCGTGAATGCGTGAATGTAGTTGTGCACGTAATTGCGGCTCCAAAACTTCACTCATCTGTGAGTTAAAATGTTGAACTCACAACACTCCAACATAGAAAGAATGCTCGCTACACATTTAAAAAAAATAAATTTAGCGTACCCAATTAATTTTTTCCAATTAAGGGGCAATTTTAGCATGGCCAATCCACCTACCCTGCACATCTTTGGGTTGTGGGGGTGAAACCCACGCAAACACGGGAGAATATGCAAACTCCCAGAGCCGGGATCAAACCTGGGACCTTGGCGCTGTGAGGCAGCAATGCTAACCACTGTGCCACTGTGCTCTCTACACATGCTCAAATTCGTCATACACGTTCCGAGGTTTCAAGGCTGCAGAAGAAACACTTTAATCTTCTTCTGACAGGTCTGTGGGAGGAACATCAAAGGCTTCTTACACATTAGAAGGAAGACTTTAAACTGAAACTTGACATGCTGAAAGACAAGGTTTACAGATAAGAAGGCCTGCCAGAGGCCCCTCATTCCTGGAAAGACCTCCGCACTTAGCCTCTCCACCCCAAACTCCCTCCACACCTCCCCTCCATGAAGGAATTCCCCATGGAACTCTGGAAGCAAGTATAGTAAGGGTACTCACCCCCTTGCCCCCCATCCCCCCCACCCCTGGAGCCCAAGGTGCTAGATTGGTACTGCCAAGGGGCGGAACCTGAAGGGTGCAACTACAGGAGGGGTCCTGAAGGGGGAGACTGAGGGGGGGATCTAAAGGGGGGAACTTTGTGGGGGAGGGGCTGAGGAAGGGGTGCATTTGGTGAGCCCATAACAGGGTGTCGTTCATTGGGCTGGCTTTTGCAGCAGTGTGGGGGGTGGGCCTTGGCAGTGATCCGTGGGGGTTGGGGTGGGAGGCTGTAACATTATTCTGTGATTGATCTCCTCGGAGCAGAGCCTGTAAATGAGTTTAGGCCCGTCCCTGTCAAGTCCAGCCTAAAACCTGACTCTTGGGCAGCACGGTAGCACAGTGGTTAACATAGTTGCTTCACAGCTCAGGGTCCCAGGTTCGATTCCGGCTTGGGTCACTGTCTGTGCGGAATCTGCAGGTTCTCCCTGTGTTTGTGTGGGTTTCCTCTGGATGCTCCGTGTTTTGTTACCTGTATGGCAGGTAACATGTGCTACTCAATTCAGTTACAGCAAAGGCTTTCGGAAGAAGGCTCAAAGTCGTCCAGAAGTTTTACATAAAGTTTATTGAGTAACACAACTTAACTGCATGAGCTCTTACTTTAAGATCTGTACTAGTAGAAAGGTTCCAACTTTTCTATACACTACAACTAGGCCTGACTACACCAGCAAACCTGAGCTAAATCTCTGCCTTTGGTCTCCTCACAGTCTAATCAGCCCAAAGAGCCTGGAGGGCTGCTTGCTTCACCCTTTATATCCGCCAGTAATTCCCCCTAGTGGTCTTTCCAATTCCCATTAGCCCTTTCTGTACATACCCATATACCCATGTAAAGATCACTACACTCCGGTTTCCTCCCACAGTCCAAAGATGTGCAGGGTAGGTGGATTGGCCATGATAAATTGCCAAAAAGTTTGGGTGGGTTACTGGGTTACAGGGATAGGCTGGAGGGCTTAAGTGGGGTGCCCTTTCCAAGGACCAGTGCAGACATGATGGGCCGAAAGGCCTCCTCCTGCACTGTAAATTCTGATTCTATGATTCTCTGGAAAAAAGTTTCTGAGTGCCATTGAATGGCATGTGAGCAGCGTTTCTGGTGCCAGTGTGAAACACTCGGGTTTCCCCGCTGGTGGGGGCTCTTAAAAACCAAGAATTGTGCCCATTGTTTATTGCAAGGGGCATGGAATACAAAGTGATGAGACCATCAATTCACGCGACAGGTGGTTAGAAGTGAACAGTGGTTTTAATCGTCTTACAACAGAGCCTGCCTGTGACAAGATGAACTCCAGATGAACTGGCAGGCAGGCTCTCAGCATCAACCTTTATACTTCCGGTTAGGGAGAGGAGCTGTGGGCGGAGCCAAGGGTGGGGCCCAGTACAAACTCCCGTACACTCCCAGTTCATTTCCCCTAGTGGCAGAGCAGCACAACTGCTCGTGTGCCGAGCTTACAGAGACATATTACAACATGTGTGATACAGTGTGAATTATGCTACTGTGATTCACCACACAAAGTGTGGTGAAAATTGCCCTTAGTGTCCAAAATTGCCCTTAGTGTTGGGTGGGGTTACTGGGTTATGGGGATATGGTGGAGGTGTGGGCTTGGGTGGGGTGCTCTTTCCAAGAGCCGGTGCAGACTCGATGGGCCGGATGGCTTCCTTCTGCACTGTAACTTCTATAACTTCTATAACTTGCCCCAGTCCACAGATGTTCAATTTCAGCCTTGGGTGACTGTGTGGGGTTTACATTTTCTCCCCGTTTCTGAGTATGTTTCTTCCAGGTGCTCCCTTTCCTCCCACAGTCCAAAGAAGTGCAAATTAGGTTGATTGGCCATGCTAAATTGCCTCTTAGTGTCAAGTGATATGCAGATTAGATGGGGTTATGGGGATAGGGTAGAGGAGTGGGCTGAGGTAGAGAGCTCTTTCAGACCCAATGGCCTGACTGACCTCCTCCACTGTAGGGATTCTATGATGCAATGTGAGTGAGGTGGATTGGTCATGTTAAATTGCCCCTGGTGTCCAAAGATTTGCATGTTAACTGGGATTATGGGGATAGGGTAGGGAGTGCGCTGAGGTAGAGTGTTCTTTCGATAGGTCAGTGCAAACTTGATGGGTAAAATGACCTCCTGCTCACTAATTTTTCTATGAGTCTCTGGTTATTGAAGCTCTTAAGTTGTCAATTATTTATGGCTTAAGGTGTGTTTCCCACCCAGCCCCAATTTGTTACTCTGGTGTGAAATGTTTCTGCAAATAGTCTGAAAGTCTGAAAATAATCAGGTCCAGATTTCCAGTCGGAAGGAGTGAGTATGCCTCCCTCAGAAATCCCCATTAAACATTGCCCCCCTCTTCTATTTAAGCTCCGATAATTTCAGATCCTCCCTTCCTCCCAGGCATCTCCCCTGAAATCCCAATCCACAATAACATAAGACATAGGAGCAGAATTAGGCCACTCGGCCCATCGAGTCTGCTCCGCCATTCAATCATGGCTGATATTTTTCTCATCCCCATTCTCCTGCCTTCTCCCCATAACCCCTGATCCCCCTTATTTTTTTTATTTTTTTAAATAAATTTAGATTACCCAATTATTTTTTCCAATTAAGGGGCAATTTAGCGTGGCCAATCCACCTAACCTGCACATTTTTGGGTTGTGGGGGCGAAACCCATGCAGACACGGGGAGAATGTGCAAACTCCACACGGACAATGACCCAGAGCCGGGATCGAACCTGGGACCTCAGCGCCGTGAGGCGGTTGTGCTAACCACTAGGCCCCCGTGCTGCCCTTGATCCCCCTTATTAATCAAGAACCTACCTGTCTTCGTCTTAAAGACACTCAGTGATTTGGCCTCCACAGCCTTCTGCGGCAAATTGTTCCACAGATTCACCACCCTCTGGCTGAAGAAATTACTCCTCATCTCTGTTTTAAAGGATCGTCCCTTTAGTCTGAGATGATGTCCTCTGGTTCTAGTTTTTCTGAAAATTGAAAACATCCTCTCCATGTCCACTCTATCCAGGCCTCGCAGTATCCTGTCAGTTTCAATAGGATCCCCCCCCTCATCCTTCTGAACTCCAATGAACATAGACCCAGAGTCCTCAACCATTCCTCATGCAACAAGCTGTTCATTCCAGGGATCATTCTTGGGAACCTCCTCGACCATTCCCAAGGCCAGCACATCCTTCCTTAGATATGGAGCCCAAAACTGCTCACAATACTCTAAATGGGGTCTGACCAGAGCCTTAAACAGCCTCAGAAGTACATCCCTGATATTGTATTCTAGCCCTCTTGACATGAATGCTAACATTGCATTTGCCTTCTTAACTGCTGACTGACCTGCACATTAACTTGAAGAGAATCTGTACAAGGACTCCCCAGTCCCTTTGTGTTCTGATTTCCTCAGCATTTCCCCATTCAGAAAATAGTCTATGCCTAAAATCCTCCTTCCAAAGTGCATAACCTCACATTTTCCACCTTGTATTTCATTTGCCACTTCATTGCCCACTCTCCTCGCCTATCTAAATCCTTCTGCAGCCCCCTTGCTTCCTCAATACTATCTGTCCCTCTACAGATTTTTGTATCATCTGCAAACTTAGCAACAGTGCCTCCGGTTCCTTCTTCCAGATCATTAACGTATGTTGTGAAAAGAGACACACCACTAGTAACCGGTTGCCATCCTGAAAAAAGCCCTTTACCCCCACCCTCTGCCTTCTGCCAGTCAGCCAATCCTCTATCCATGCCAGGATCCTACACTTAACAACATGGGCTCTTAACTTATTTCACAATCTCCTATGCAGCACCTTATCAAAGGCCTTCTGGAAATCTAAATAAATCACGTCCACTGGTTCTCCTTTGTATAACTTCCTTGTTACCTCCTCAAAGAACAGATTTGTCAGATATGGGGCGGCATTCTCCCCTACTCGGCGTGACAGAGGGTGTCGGAGTAGGGGAGTGGCGCCAACCACTCAGGGGTCGCGCCTCCCCAAAGGTGGGGAATTCTCCCCACCTTTGGGGGCCAGCCCCCCGCCGGAGCGGTTTGCACCAGAAGACTGGCGCAAACACTCGTCCCCGCCGGCAGCGGGGCTGGCCGAAAGGTTTTCGCTGGTCGGCGCATGCGCCGGCAGTGACGTCAGCAGCAGCTGGCCGCTGACGTCACTGCCAGCGCATGCGCGATGTGGTGTTCCCTTCCGCTTCCGCCATGGCGGAGGCCGTGGCGGTTGCGGACGAAAATAGTGCACCCAAGGCACTGGCCTGGCCCCTGATCGGAGGGCCCCGATCGCTGGCCAGGCCACCGTGGGGGCACCCCCCCGGGGTCCGATCGCCCCCCGCCCCGCCAGGACCCTGGGGGCCTGCTCGCGCCGCTGAGCCCGCCGCCACCAGAGGTGGTTTAAACCTCGGCGGCGGGAGAGGCCTCCCAGCGGCGGGACCCTCGGCCCATCCGGGCCGGAGAATCGCCGCAGGGGCCTCTCTGATCGGCGGGGTGAGATTCCTGCCCTGCCACTTCGCGGGTGGCGGAGAATCTCTGCCACGGCAGGGGCGGGATTTTACGCGCCCCCAGGCGATTCTCCGACCCTGCTGGGGGTCGGAGAATTTCGCCCCTGACCTCCTTTTGACAAAGTGGTGCTGACTCAGTCCTATTTTATCATACACTTCCAAGTACTCTGCCATCACAACTTTAATAACGGACTCTAAAATCTTACCAATGACCGAAGTCAGGCTAACCGGCAATTGCATTTTCTCTCCTCTTATTGGTTTTTTAATTGTCGTCTGCTCGCTTTTAAAGGATTCCCAATCTGCTGGCTTCCCACTAATCCTTGCCACTTCGTATGCTTTTTCTTTTGCTTTTATGCTGTCCTTGACTTCCCTCAACAACCATGGAAACCTTGTCCTGCCCTTAGCATGTTCCCCCACTTTCCAAACCACAGGCCTCCGCATCCCTTCCTGCTCTTAGACCCCAAACATTCCTCTTCCTGGAAATCCAGGGCTAAGGCTCCATGTGCAGCGTGCAGTTCCAGTTCTGTCCACTGCAGCTGGAGAGCCAATCACATTGTCCAGCAGCTCTCCAAGGTAGGACTTGCTCTTGAGTGAGGGGTTAAACTCTGCCCAGTGCTTATTTTATGCTCATTGGTGCCTGAAATCACTCTGGGACAAACATGTCGGGAAACTTCACCATTCCGAAAATCCTGGCCATAAGAACCTGAAGGGGCTTGGCAGGGTGGAGGCTGAAAGGATGTTTCCCCTTGTGGGAGAGACTGGAACTAGGAGACAAAAATAAGAGGTCTTGCGTTGAAGAGGAGGAATCTTTTCTCTCAGAGGGTCAGGCATCTTTGGAACTCTCGTCCCTAGAGAACAGTGGAGGCAGGATCATTAAGTATTTTCTAGGTGAACTAGGTTGATTCTTGATTGAAAAGGGAGTCATAGGGTGTAGGGATTGAATGGTCTATTGAATCTGCTCATTCGTATGTTTGCTTGATTGTACAGCACAAAAGGAGGAGCCCATTCGGTCTATCCTGCCTGTGCTGGCTGTTCAATCACTGAGAAACATGGGTGTGGTCAACCTAGTCCATATAAAGTAGTGAAGTACGCACTGTTTGAGACGGAAACTTCCTTTTATGTCCAATATTGTATTGTCGTCCATGGGTGTGATTTGGTAGACTGCGTTGTCTATGGATTTGAATTGACGTATTGTAGCTTCCATGTTCGATGCCACTGCGTTTATGAACCACTTGCCCGTGTGCTGTAGAATGAAAAAGAAAAACAAACCACATTAGGAAAACTCCAATAACTAGTAGTGTTAAATCTTCTTTAGTAAGTTTAAAAGTTTAATATTCTATTCATAATAAAGTTTTGTTTTTGAAATACCAAAGCCATATTTTTTCATGCAATCACTCCTGAGCGGACCATTCTTTACGCACAATCTTACAAATAAATTAAAATGGGGTTTTGGTCCAGTATCCGAGCCATTGTTGGAGTCTGGTCCAGGATCGTAATAATAGACTTAAAGTAAGGAGCAGGAGATTTGAGGAAAAACATTTTCATCTAGAGGGTAGTGGGATCTGGAAATCACTGCCTGAAAAGGTGGCAGATGTCAGAACCTTCACAACATTTAAGAAGCATTTAGATGAGCAGTTGAAATGCCATATTTTACAAGGTTACGGATTAAATGCTACAAAATGGGATTAGAATAGATCGGTGCTTGATGGCCAGTGCAGATATGATTGGGAGCGGTGTGATGGATGGAGAAGCTTAAAGGAAGTGAGAGAGAGAGAGAGAGAGAGAGAGAGAGAGTTAAAGAGGCAGAGTGGCTTAAGGAAGATTTTCCAGAGTTTCGGGAAATAGCAGCCGACACTACAGCCGCCAATTGTGGAGTGAAGGAAATAATGCACGAGAGGCCAGAATTGGGAATACAACGAAAGAAGGGTAAAAGCCCGAAAATTTGCGCAATCAGTGACGTGAAGATTTTTATAAAATTCTATGTAATCGTCCTGCCTGAAGGGAGGCAGAGAGCAGGTCACGCCCCTCAAACATCGACATCATGTGCTTTGGGTGCGATTGCTATTCCTCCATTTTGTCAGCAGCCAAAAAGGTAAGAGAAAATGGTGGGTCGCCAAGGTCGGCCGACGCGTGTTGCAAAGGTTGGCCGGCGTGGGCCGCGAAGGTTGGACGGTGTGGGCCAAGGAGTTCAGCTGGCGTATGTCACGAAGGGCGGCCGGCTTGGCTCCTGAAGGTTAGCCGGTTGGTAAAAATGGGTCCCCAGAAAAAAAGTTTGAAAAACACTGATCTAAAATGCTCGATGTATATAATCAGTATGTAACTCAATATGTAACCCAGTATGTAACTCGCATATGTAACGATTATTCTAAATGTAAATGATTTGAACCCATTGATTAGATTCCAGCCTGTAAATCACTCCTGGGTATTGATTATTCTATATATGAAATACCTGTGTCATAAAATACACATCAGTATATAATGGTGCAGAAACACACACTGACTGACACACAGCAAGACCAATCAACACACACAACACAGCAGCCAATCACCAATTAGAGCACGCTCACTATAAAGGCAGAGGGCACTAGTTTTCCCGCTCATTCGGGATGCAGCCTCTGAGAAGGACAGAGCTCGCAGCTTGTAGCACACATCTTCACCATGTGCTAACTGTTTAGACTGGTCAGGATAGGCATAGGTCTTCAGTTAATCTAACATAGTGTCGACCCACTGTGCAAGTATGTTCAACAGTTCCTAGCTTAATAAAATAGTGTTGTACTATTTCAAGTGTTGGTAGCCTGTATATGTTACTGCTAAGGTAAACGCAGTCTCCACAGATCCACAGTACCAACACA
Organism: Scyliorhinus canicula; assembly: GCF_902713615.1. Lineage (NCBI taxonomy): Eukaryota > Metazoa > Chordata > Chondrichthyes > Carcharhiniformes > Scyliorhinidae > Scyliorhinus > Scyliorhinus canicula. Next base: position 7,962,698 of record NC_052158.1, read on the forward strand.
TCAACCTGAACCTCGCGATTAGATCCCAGCCTCTAACTCACTCCCAGGTATCTATTATTCTATATTTAAACCATCTGAAACTCTCAATTAGATAGATTACAGTCTGTAACTAACTCTCGGGTATCCATTATTTCGTATGGAAACCACCTGAACCTCTCGATTAGTTCCTGTCAGTAATCCACTCCCTGGTATCCATTTTTCTAAATATAAACTACTTGAATCCGTTGATTAGATTCCAGTCTGTAACTCACCCCATACTATCCATCATTCTATATATCAACCATCTGAACCATCGATTAGATTTCAATCTGAAATTCACTCCCAGGTATCCATTATTATATTTATAAACTACCTGTACCATCGATTAGATTTCAGTCTGTAATTCAAGTGCAGGTATCCATTATTATATTTATAAACCATCTGAACCATCGATTAGATTTCAGTCTGTAATTCACTCCCAGGTATTCTTTATTCTATATATAAACCACCCAAACTGTGGGCTGCCGGTCCTGTCACTGGCAGGGATAGGAGGGTGGGGAAGCACCTGCCAGGCCCTGGAGGGGTGTACAGTGGGGTTGACAGGGTGTGACCAGCCAATGGTATCCCGGACAGCAGAGATGGGCACCGATTGGGCCAGGGGTGCAGAGGGCAGAATGCCAGGGGACCGTGGGTAGTTGTGAAGATGGGGGAGGAGTGAGGGAGGGGAGGGGGACATGTGGGAGCAGGCATTGTTAAAAGCAGTGCAGACCAGGGCCACCGTGTAGCCCGGAGGATCCGATTGGGCACGGGGTTACATGTCTGCCTTTCAGCCTCTGCAGACAATGGCCGGGTATCCACCGAAGACTCTAAATGAGCAGGGGGCAGTACAACATATCTGCCAGATCGTGGTGCAACCGGGGGTTACGGCAGAGGACACCAGCTCCCATTTGCAGTCATAATAATGGTCGCCCTGAACTTTTGCGCCACGGGGTCCTTCCAGACACCGAGTGGGGACCTGTGAGGAATCTCGCAGACCTCAGTGCACAGGTGCACCTGCGCTGTAACGGATGCTCTATATGCCCGCTTGGCACTATACATCAAATTCAATGTGAACCGAGCTCACCAGGATGCCCGGCCATGGGGTTCACTGTCATTGCCGACATACCCCAGCTCCAGGGGGCGATCAATGGAACACATAGCACCCTGCAAGCACCTGTCTGTGAGAGGCCGGACTTCACAAACTGAAAGGGGTTCCAATCGCTGATTGTGTAGCAGGTTTGTGACCATGCGATGGACATCATTCACCTGCGGCCGATGCTCGGGCAGTGTGCTCGACGCCTTCATCCTGGCACATCCAACAGTTCCTGACATCTTCAAGGTGCACCTCAGAGTGAGGGGTTGGTTCTTGGGTGACAGGGGCTATCTGCGGCAGTCGTGGCTGATGGCACCAATCCAGAGGCCACAGGCCGTTGTGGAGACCTGTTACAACGCCGCCCATGCCGTGACCAGGGGCATAATTGAACAGTGCTTCGGCATCCTGACAATGTGATTCAGGTGCCTGGGCATCTCCAGAGGGGCACTCCAGTATAACGCCGTCATGATGGCTTGCTGCATCCTCCACGGCATCTCTCAGCAGAGGGGCCTGGGTTGTTAGTAACAGCGAGTCTGGTCCACAACCCGCTCTGCGATGAGCTCTGCATCATTTGACACCATTGACCCCTGCCGACAGAAGCACTTTCCACCATCCAGCTTCGTAATTCCTGCATGCGAGCTGCCCATTCTCATCAGAGGAGGTGTGGACACTGGGGGGTGGTATGGGGTAGAGAGGATGGGGCAGCATGCGTTAACTGAACTGGGGTCCCTTGCCCAAGCCCATTTCCACGGAGACAAGGCCAGCCGCCTACTGGCACAGCAGTTGGAAGCAGGCTAAGCACAAAAGAGCTAGTGCAGATAAGGGACGGGAATGGTAGGGTGGTCACAGTTCCAGAGGAGGTCAGCAGAGTCTTCACAACTTTTTACTGGGGACTGAACACCTCTGAGCACCCGGAGGGGGACTCAAGGATGATACAGTTCCCAGACGGTTTGGATATGCCAGTTCTGGGGGAGGAAAGGAGACAGGGTCTGGAAGACCGGTAGGACTGGAAAAGATCATGGAATGCATTAGTTCCATGCAGTCATGGAAGGCACCGGGACTGGATAGGTTCCCTGTGGACATCTACAAAAGGTTCTCAGCAGCACTGGTCCTGCACCTGCAGGAGATGTTAAATGACTTACAGTCGAGGACGGCACGACAGAAATGCGCACACACAAGAAAGAAACATTTCCTGACAAGGCCTCACCGCCCTCGGTGGGCCTTATCCGAGGGTGCTGATGGGCTGAATGGCCTGCTTCACCTGCTTCATTTCTCATGTAACACGGTCAGATCAATATTTAACCTTAACTAACTTGGTCATGAGCTGAGTGGTCGCATGAAAGGTAGCTCTTGCATAAAATCTCCAACTACGGTCTTTTAACCCCAGTAAATGGACACCAAAAGTACCTATAATTCCCAGCCTAACCCCCGGTAACAATGCTGACAAGTAGAATGGGAAAAAGTCAGCTGCCCAGCCGGAAAGCTGGCAAAGACTTGGGAAGAGAAACCTCAGCCTTGGAGCAGGCAGGCACATGCGATGGCACGGAACCAGAGAGGATCAACCCCACAGAACTCCCAACCAGACCCAGGCTCTGATGGGCAAACTTACAGGCTTCATCATCTCCGAGCTCCAGAGACGCAGGAAGGAGATCTCCTTGCAGCCGTCGGAACAGCAGTGGAAACTGCAATGGTCCCCATGAGGGAAGTAATGGCCAAGATGGAGTGAAAGCTAAAGGCCCAGGTGACAATGGCAAGAGACTGAGAAGGCTGCCATGGGCCAAGCGGACTGGATCGCGGCACAGGCGAGGTGGCGAGCCTGATCAGAACCCAGAAGGGCAAAAAGAAAAAATTGCCGATCAGAACAGATTGCATCACAGAACTTGAGAATCGTGGGGCTGCTGGAAGGAGCGGAGGGGAGTAGCCCCATGGAGTATGTAGCGCCAATGCTCGGGAAGCTGGTCGGCTAGGAGGGAGATCGCGTTCAGGGGTACAGGGCGGGATACGGAGTGGGGGGAAGGAGAAGAGGAGGGGGAGGGTAAAGCGCTGGTTGTAACAGAGAACACATGGAGATGGCAAAAAAGAGGAAACAGTCAGGGGCCATTTTTAATGGCCATCCAGGGCCTCAGAATGGCTCTCTGATCTGGCCGAGTTCCTGAGACTAGAAAAAAATTACATTTGTAATAAGGGGGTCTGAGTGATATTCAACTACACATGGAAAAAGTTCACAAGCCTCTTCACAGGTCTGTTTGCAACTGGCAGCTAACTGTGTGTGGGGTGGGTGGAATAGCTAGGGAAGGAGTAGAAAAGGCAGGGGGCAGGAACGCTGCATGGAAGGAAAGGAGATCACAAATAAAAGAGAAGGAACAGGGAGGAGGGCCACCCACAGGAAGGAACGCAAACCCTTCCCACATGGGCTTAAACCGGAAAAACGGACCGACCCATACTCCCTCGATAACTCTGGGGGGAAACGGGATTCCCTCCCATCAAAATGGTGACAATCGGCAAGCGAGGGGAAGGGTCCCAGCAACGTATGTAAATATATGGCCAATGCTGGGTGTGGTAGGAGCCCCAGGAAGAACCGTTCAAATTACTGTATAAATGAACACTGTTGTAATTGATGTAAAATTGTATTGGGACCTCAGTCACGGACATGTTGACACCACAGGGTTCATGTTTTGTAGTTTTTATTGGGTTAACATGTATTACTGTTGTTCATGCATTGTTCTTTGCCTGCAAAGCTCTGTTTTTAAATACAAATGTCAATCAATTTTTTTTTTAAAGAACCTACATAAACAGAAATGAATCATCCGGACAGTGCCAGTATGTCCAACGTGACAGGCAATAAACATTGTGGACAAAATACACTTTGTCGTGGTTAATTTCTAACTCAATGCAATCTGATAAAACACAATGACACACATCATCTCATAGCTTGGTGAAGACTGCACACATTCCTTCTCGTGCTTGTGCACAGCAATTCGCATAATACTTTCATAAATGGCAAAGTGGAGTAGATGCTCACTTCTCAGCGACAGTGAGCTGAGCTGGGAGCTTGTTTTACATCACTCCACATGCTTACTTTCATTCAGCCCATTCAGGGAGAGGCATTAAAAATCTTGTCTGGTTGTTGACCACCTTGCACTCTCGTTCAATGCTCAGGTCGAGCACTCTCGTTCAATGCTCAGGTTGAACTCGAAATCTATTTAAGTTGCGGAAATGTTGACAAGATTTATTTGACTCCCTTCAGCTGAAAACTCCTTTCAACCCTGCCCCACCTTGCCTAAAGCTACCATTAATTACCTGAGTGGATTTTTTCGTCTCTTGAAGCTTCCCATTCACTGCCTCCACTAGCCGTTTGACTATGGCGGATTGGTAGCACAGTGTTTAGCACTGTTGCTTCTCAGTACCAGTGACCCGGGTTTGATTCCTGCATTGGGTCACTGTTTGTGCATAGTCGGCACGTTCTTCCTGTGTCTGCGTGGGTTTCCTCTGGGTGCTCTGATTTCCTCCCACAGGTACCAAAAGACATGCTTGTTAGGTGAATTGGACAGTCTGAATTCTCCCTCAGTGCACCCTAACAGAGGAGTGTGGTGACTATGGGATTTTCACAGTGACTTCATTGCCGTGTAATGCTAGTCTACTTGTGACACAAATAAAGATTATTATTATTATTTTATTTTCAATGCGACCAACATCAACACCCTCTCATCAGGCCCTCTCCCCACCTTCACTGCCCCCCACAATTATTTTCCCTCCATTTCTGGCCTGTTCAGACTGCTCTGGGATATTACTGGCCTTCTTTCTCAGCGGCTTTGCCCTGTTTTTTCACCTCTGGGCCTAAGCTGATTTGCACTGAAACTGCATAGTGCATCCCATAAATAATCACATTTGGCCACGCTCACACACACCCACACATTTCTCCAGGAGAGGAGCAATTTACTAGCTGCAACTAAAAGCTGGATTCACTGTCCTTTCTGCAGGCACAGATCTTGCTTCAGGTCAACCCTGGCTGCCATCAGAACAGGCCAGAAATCCAACCTCAACACCTTACCTGGATCGATTGCACATTTAACCCATCCAAGCCACTGACGCCTAATTGGAGAGAAGCTGCCTTTTTGCCTGTTCTTGTTGTTTCTTACCTCCAGTTTGAAACCTCCAGCAACCTCACATAGTTGAAAGAGTAAGACCAGACTGAAAAAGATTTCCCACTGTTGCTGCAACATGATGGAACAAAAGAAAAATCAGCACTTTCCAAAACAAATTGGGCTGACTGATTCCCAAATTTACAGCTTTCAAAGTGGACTCCTAGTACTGGACTCCAAGTTCTGAACTCCTATACGTTGGGTTTTATAGACAGGAGGCCAATTATTAACCCCATTTCCAAATCAGATTGAGCCATGCTGTGGGTGGGCAATCAGGAGGAATGTTCCTCAGAAAGGAAGGACTTGTGGGGCCAGACTCCAATTTCCTGTTTTCGATTTCCTCTCCAACACACCAAAACTGAAGGACCCGTTCTTTACCAATTGTTCTCCACTTTTGAAAAGACAATTTGCCAATGCCATTGGGAAAGCTACTCCTTTTTGGAAATTGTTTACTGAAAGCTTGTCATGCACATAATGCAAATCCTACACTGATTGAGGCTAAATTAGGGGGAGAATTGGTGCAGGATTGTTTTGTCTATTTTCTGCAACCCTCTCCCACTCCCTCCACAGCCCACCCAACTTCCCCATAATTCCAGTTTTTGCAGACCCTCTTTTTCTCCACATAGCATCACACAACAATATATCACCATATCCTTTCCCAGCTCTGTAAGGAATGTAACGGATAGGAGCAAGAGTATACCACTCAGCCCCTCGAGCCAGCTCCACCAATCAATACGATCATGGCTGATCTCCAGCCTTGATTTCACTTTCTTTCCCATTTCCTATGTCCCTTTATTCCCTGAGCCACCAAAAGTCTGGGCGACACGGTACCACAGTGGTTAGCACTGGTGCTTCACAGTGGCAGGGACTCAGATTTGATTCCCAGCTTGGGTCACTGTCTGTGCGGAGCCTGCATGTTTTCCCCGTGTCTGCGTGGGTTTGCTCCGGGTGCTCCGGTTTCCTCCCACAAGCCCCAAAAGATGTGCTTGTCAGGTGAATTGGACATTCTGATTCTCTCTCAGTGTATCTGAACAGTGGGTGGAGTGTGGCAACTAGGGGCTTTTCACAGTAACTTCATTGCAGTGTGAATGTAAGCTTACTTGTAACACTGAATCAGATTATTAAAAAAAGTATGTGTTTTCAGCCTTAAATATACTCAACAGTGGGTGTGCTGCAGTGGTTAGCACTGCTGCCTCACGGTGCCGAGGTCACGGGTATAATCTAGGTCCCGGATCACTGTCTGTGTGGCGTTTGCACATTCTCCCCTGTCTTTCTTTGGCCTCATCCGCTGAATCTAAAGATGTGCAGGGTAGGTGGATTGGCCACACCAAATTGCCCCTTAATTGGAAAGAAAATGCATTGGGTACTTTAAATTTATTTCCAAAAATATACTCAATGATGGAGCATCCGGTGTTGTGTTCTGTTGTCTTGTCCTTGCAATGATACATACAGAACTTCTGATGACTTACATAGAATGATAATTTATTAGTTAACACATGGAAGGATACCATACAGAATTTATATAGCCTAGGTTTCTCTGGAACTACCCGATGTGCAACCGTCTGCCTTACTACCAACTGCCGGAAGCTGGATGTCATATGACTGATATCTGACGCCACCTGCTGGTGGGAGGTCGCATTGCTAAGTTTATGCAATATTATTCACAGGCATATCGCCACATCCCCTTCCTTTGGAGATGTTGATCATTATATACAAACATGATTAATATTTTACTTTACATATGTGGTTTATGTGCAAACAGATTTAACGAATGCGTCCATAGACATGGTATGTCTGCTAGGTGTGTCCCTTGTGCACAGCTAATTGTACCTCCCTCACGGGATCACCCCGCTGGTCATCTGGGCTGTTGTCAGCTTTTTTGAAGACTGGTTTCCATGCCAGTCTTTTATGTTTTAGCCTTTTTAGACAATGCACCTTGACACCTAGTATTCTTGTAGGCCATCCTGGTGTCTTCAGCTTCTTCTGTTTCTTTGCTTGATGCTGTTCCCTGCTGCGTTGCTGTGCACTCCTGCGATGCTCTCTGCTGCTGCTCTGTTGCGGGACTGTGCGACACCTTCAGTGACCAGCTGCAGAGCCTCATCCTCTGGTATCTGGGATGGATTACCTTCTGGTGTCTGGATCACCTCATCTTCTGGTATCTTGGCAGGATTAGCATCATTGGCACTGGGCACTGCACCTTCATCTTGTGCTTGAGCCCCAAGTGATGGCTCCTTGTCACTCGATATCACTGTGCACATCTCATCTTTTTCAGATAGCCCAATTGGGTACGCACCATCATCGTATTATAGTATGTAAGTGTCATCCAACGCCGTGGAACTGCATCCCTATTCAGTATCAACTGTTGGCGTGGCACTGTATACAGATGTCGTCATTTGCTCTTCGAACCCCCCCTGCGGTGGAATGGCCTCATGTTTCGGGGAATCTGCCACCAGAACTTCTTCAAGGGGCTTTGATGGTTTCCCATCTGGAGCTAGTTTCTCCAGAATTTGCCGTTTTCAGTTGGTTCGGAGCGACATGAGCTACATTTGAGATGTCGGTTGCTGCAATCTTGCTGTCCATTTCTACCTGTGCCATCTCAGAGTATTCGTACTGCTCAAGGTCAGGCAGAGGCTGGGCGTCCCTAGTGATCACCATGTAATTCCTGCCAAACCTAATGCTGCACAGGCTCCCTCACTGAGTGTGCCATCTTTCCCGCAAGACTGCTTTACTAATATTTCATATTGGTCCAGCTCTGGCTCATCATCCAGACCTTTGATTCCTTTATCAATGTACTCATCTTCGGAGTCTACGTCATCAGCAAAGATTTCTCCTGTAAAATACAATATTGCACATAGAATTATGTGTTCACACAGGATTCAACCAATTTCAAAGTCAGCAGCAAGTCTTGCTGCAGAACTTTTATTTAACATTCCATGTTGTGGAGCTTCTGGAGGACAGAAAAAATTGAACCATGAGTCATTTGGTGCAGTTTTCGTAACCGTTTTGCGAGTACTCCGATCATTATGCATCGGCTTTGATTTAATGGTCTTCAATGTGACATTTTTTCCTGTTTTCCAGTCAACCTGGCACCCGGTGCATCCTGTGATTTCGGGTTCATCACAAAATGAGAATTCCCACTCGTCAGCCTGCGATTCCAGCCAGTAGGTTTTCATAGGTACCGTGATTGTAAAATACTCATGTGGCTCAAACGTAAACTCCAGGTGAAGTTCATCTGAACATTTAACGTTCACATCTTATACATGCTATAATATGGACTCATCATGCTCCTGTATCATTCCACTGAGTATATACACCTTCTTGAAGACTGTTAACCAGAAGCCTGGAATTATCTTTGGCTCTTCCAGTGCCTCATTGGGTTTGTCGTCTTTTGCTTGGGCTTTGCTTGCTTCTCATCAAGTGAGTGTACCAGAAATCTCTTTGCAAATCGCAGGAACCATCTGGCCACTCAGTGTCTGTCCCATACAACCAATCACGACTATTCAGAGGGATTTGTTCACTAGTTTCAGTTGGACCGCTTGGGCCTTCTAGAGGCACCGTCTTATGGTCTGATTTTCCGAAGTGCGGTCGGCACCCTTGATGTTTGTATAGCACTGGTCAAGGATGTTGGTGTCCCCTGCTGGGACAAGAGATGTACGGTGGATATTTGGCTTAGTTGAAGTACCCAACCACGATGAACAAGGCCTCCGGGTATTCTGTTTCACTGTAATTTATAGGATGAACAATTCATCAAATGCCTTCTTCACTTCCCCCTGGGGTGGCATGTAGATCATTGTTTTGATGGCAGAAGTGAACTCCTGTGGGAGGCACTTCACAGTCAGGTATTCCAGGTTCGGGGAGCAGTAGTTCACCAGGATTGTCACAACCGAGCACCAGGAGGAGTTGATGAGGAGGCAAACCCCTCCACCCTTCGCTTTGCACGATGACGCCGTGCAGTCCAGCTGGTGTATTGAGACACCATCAAGTTGGCACAGTCCGGTGAGGCTGGGTGACCCTTGTCTCGGTGAATCAGAGCACACAGTAGTGCCTTATTTCCCTGTCAGAGGTAAGTCTTGCGTTTTGCGATCTCTTGGACATTTTCCAGAAGTATGATGGGGAGAGGAGAGGAAACCGTGTTGTTTTAGTTCCACCTGGAGACAGGTATGTTTCCCTCGCTTCCTCGGTTGGCCGCTGCTTCTGGATTGTCCAGGAATCCGATGGGATAAGTTTGATGTTGTCGAAGGTACGTGGTTGTGTCTGGTGAGTTCCTGGTGCTGGTTGCAATTTTGGGGTCACGTCTGGTAGGGTCCAGGGCACTGGTTGTGATTTTGGGGTTGCTAGGGGGGAGCATGTTTGCGGTCTGCTCGGGCCCCGCAGTTCTGCAAGGACGGGTCTACTTTTCACACGTTTGGGTCCTTTTGTGGGATCTCTACCATTTTGGGGGTCTTTAGTTTGGGTTTGTGTTGCTGGCAGAGTCCTCCTGGGTCAGTTGGGCCGGGCGTGTTCTGTTCCAGCCTTGGTGGTCTGGAATCGGGCTTTGGAGTAGGCCTGGAACGGCCTGCACATGGATTTTTCTCCTTTCCTCCATCTGTCGGTAAGTCGGGGTGCTGCGCAGGTCTCTCTGGGCCTCGTTGGCTGGGCCGCTCCAGGGTGGGCCGGGTCGCATGCTCGGGGCCGGGTCGCATGCTCGGGGCCGGGTCGCATGCTCGGGGCCGGGTCGCATGGTAGGGCCGGGTCGCATGGTAGGGCTGGGTCGCATGGTCGGGGCCGGGTCGCATGCTCGGGGCCGGGTCGCATGGTCGGGGCCGGGTCGTGTGCTCGGGGCCGGGTAGTGTGCTCGGGGCCGGGTCGCATGCTCGGGGCCGGGTCGCATGCTCGGGGCCGGGTCGCATGGTCGGGGCCGGGTCGCATGGTCGGGGCCGGGTCGTGTGCTCGGGGCCGGGTAGTGTGCTCGGGGCCGGGTCGCATGCTCGGGGCCGGGTCGCATGCTCGGGGCCGGGTCGCATGCTCGGGGCCTGGTCGCATGGTCGGGGCCGGGTCGCATGCTCGGGGTCGGGTCGCATGCTCGGGGCCGGGTCGCATGCTCGGGGCCTGGTCGCATGCTCGGGGCCGGGTCGCATGCTCGGGGCCGGGTCGCATGCTCGGGGCCTGGTCGCATGCTCGGGGCCGGGTCGCATGCTCGGGGCCGGGTCGCATGCTCGGGGCCGGGTCGCATGCTCGGGGCCGGGTCGCATGCTCGGGGCCGGGTCGCATGCTCGGGGCCGGGTCGCATGCTCGGGGCCGGGTCGCATGCTCGGGGCCGGGTCGCATGGTCGGGGCCGGGTCGCATGGTCGGGGCCGGGTCGTGTGCTCGGGGCCGGGTAGTGTGCTCGGGGCCGGGTCGCATGCTCGGGGCCGGGTCGCATGCTCGGGGCCGGGTCGCATGCTCGGGGCCTGGTCGCATGCTCGGGGCCGGGTCGCATGCTCGGGGCCGGGTCGCATGCTCGGGGCCGGGTCGCATGCTCGGGGCCGGGTCGCATGCTCGGGGCCGGGTCGCATGGTCGGGGCCGGGTCGCATGGTCGGGGCCGGGTCTCATGCTCGGGGCCGGGTCGCATGCTCGGGGCCGGGTCGTGTGCTCGGGGCCGGGTCGCATGCTCAGGGCCGGGTCGCATGCTCGGGGCCGGGTCGCATGGTCGGGGCCGGGTCGCATGGTCCGGGCCGGGTCGCATGCTCGGGGCCGGGTCGCATGCTCGGGCCGGGTCGCATGCTCGGGGCCGGGTCGCATGCTCGGGGCCGGGTCGCATGCTCGGGGCCGGGTCGCATGCTCGGGGCCGGGTCGCATGCTCGGGGCCGGGTTGCATGCTCGGGGCCGGGTCGTGTGCTCGGGGCCGGGTCGCATGCTCAGGGCCGGGTTGCATGCTCGGGGCCGGGTCGTGTGCTCGGGGCCGGGTCGCATGCTCGGGGCCGGGTCGTGTGCTCGGGGCCGGGTCGCATGCTCGGGGCCGGGTCGCATGCTCGGGGCCTGGTCGCACTCTCGGGGCCGGGTCGCATGCTCGGGGCCGGATCGCACTCTCGGGGCCGGGTCGCATGGTCAGGGCCGGGTCGCATGGTCGGGGCCGGGTCGCATGCTCGGGGCCGGGTCGCATGGTCGGGGCCGGGTTGCATGGTCGGGGCCGGGTCGCATGCTCGGGGCCGGGTCGCATGGTCGGGGCCGGGTCGCATGCTCGCGGCCGGGTCGCATGCTCGGGGCCGGGTCGCATGCTCGGGGCCGGGTCGCATGCTCGGGGCCGGGTCGCATGCTCGGGGCCGGGTCGCATGCTCGGGGCCGGGTCGCATGCTCGGGCCGGGTCGCATGCTCGGGCCGGGTCGCATTCTCGGGGCCGGGTCGTGTGCTCGGGGCCGGGTAGTGTGCTCGGGGCCGGGTCGCATGCTCGGGGCCGGGTCGCATGCTCGGGGCCGGGTCGCATGCTCGGGGCCGGGTCGCATGCTCGGGGCCGGGTCGCATTCTCGGGGCCGGGTCGCATGGTCCGGGCCGGGTCGCATGCTCGGGGCCGGGTTGCATGCTCGGGGCCGGGTCGCATGCTCGGGGCCGGGTCGCATGCTCGGGGCCGGGTCGTGTGCTCGGGGCCGGGTCGCATGCTCGGGGCCGGGTCGCATGCTCGGGGCCGGGTCGCATGCTCGGGGCCGGGTCGCACTCTCGGGGCCGGGTCGCATGCTCGGGGCCTGGTCGCATGCTCGGGGCCTGGTCGCATGCTCGGGGCCGGGTCGCATAGTCGGGGCCGGGTCGCATGCTCGCGGCCGGGTCGCATGCTCGGGGCTGGGTCGCATGGTCCGGGCCGGGTCGCACTCTCGGGGCCGGGTCGCACTCTCGGGGCCGGGTCGCATGCTCGGGGCCTGGTCGCATGCTCGGGGCCGGGTCGCATAGTCGGGGCCGGGTCGCATGCTCGCGGCCGGGTCGCATGCTCGGGGCTGGGTCGCATGGTCGGGGCCGGGTCGTGTGCTCAGGGCCGGGTCGCATGCTCGGGGCCGGGTCGCATGCTCGGGGCCGGGTCGCATGCTCGGGGCCTGGTTGCATGCTCGGGGCCGGGTCGCATAGTCGGGGCCGGGTCGCATGCTCGCGGCCGGGTCGCATAGTCGGGGCCGGGTCGCATGGTCGGGGCCGGGTCGCATGCTCGGGGTCGGGTCGCATGCTCGGGGCCGGGTCGCATGGTCGGGGCCTGGTCGCATGCTCGGGGCCGGGTCGCATGCTCGGGGCCTGGTCGCATGCTCGGGGCCGGGTCGCATGCTCGGGGCCGGGTCGCATGCTCGGGGCCTGGTCGCATGCTCGGGGCCGGGTCGCATGCTCGGGGCCGGGTCGCATGCTCGGGGCCGGGTCGCATGGTCGGGGCCAGGTCGCATGCTCGGGGCCGGGTCGCATGCTCGGGGCCGGGTCGCATGGTCAGGGCCGGGTCGTATTCTCGGGGCCGGGTCGCATGGTCGGGGCCGGGTCGCTTGCTCGGGGCCGGGTCGCATGGTCGGGGCCGGGTCGCATGGTCGGGGCCGGGTCGCATTCTCGGGGCCGGGTCGCATGGTCAGGGCCGGGTCGCATGCTCGGGGCCGGGTCGCATGCTCGGGGCCGGGTCGCATGCTCGGGGCCGGGTCGCATGCTCGGGGCCGGGTCGCATGGTCGGGGCCGGGTCGCATGGTCGGGGCCGGGTCATGTGCTCGGGGCCGGGTAGTGTGCTCGGGGCCGGGTCGCTTGCTCGGGGCCGGGTCGCATGCTCGGGGCCTGGTCGCATGCTCGGGGCCGGGTCGCATGCTCGGGGCCTGGTCGCATGCTCGGGGCCGGGTCGCATGCTCGGGGCCGGGTCGCATGCTCGGGGCCGGGTCGCATGCTCGGGGCCGGGTCGCATGGTCGGGGCCGGGTCGCATGCTCGGGGCCGGGTCGCGTGGTCGGGGCCGGGTCCCTTGCTCGGGGCCGGGTCGCATGCTCGGGGCCGGGTCGCATGCTCGGGGCCGGGTCGCATGCTCGGGGCCGGGTCGCATGGTCGGGGCCGGGTCGCATGGTCAGGGCCGGGTCGCATGCTCGGGGCCGGGTCGCATGCTCGGGGCCGGGTCGCATGGTCAGGGCCGGGTCGCATGCTCGGGGCCGGGTCGCATGCTCGGGGCCGGGTCACATGCTCGGGGCCGGGTCGCATGCTCGGGGCCGGGTCGCATGGTCGGGGCCGGGTCGCATGGTCGGGGCCGGGTCGCACTCTCGGGGCCAGGTCGCATGCTCGGGTCTGGGTCGCATGCTCGGGGCTGGGTCGCATGCTCGGGGCTGGGTCGCATGCTCGGGGCCGGGTCGCATGCTCGGGACCAGGTCTCATGGTCAGGGCCGGGTCGCATGCTCGGGGCCGGGTCGCATGGTCGGGGCCGGGTCGCATGGTCGGGGCCGGGTCGCATGGTCGGGGCCGGGTCGCATGCTCGGGGCCGGGTCGCATGGTCGGGGCCGGGTCGCATGGTCGGGGCCGGGTCGCATGGTCGGGGCCGGGTCGCATGCTCGGGGCCGGGTCGCATGCTCGGGGCCGGGTCGCATGCTCGGGGTCGGGTCGCATGCTCGGGGCCGGGTCGCATGCTCGGGGCCTGGTCGCATGGTCGGGGCCGGGTCGCATGGTCCGGGCCGGGTCGCATGCTCGGGGCCGGGTCGCATGCTCGGGGCCGGGTCGCATGGTCGGGGCTGGGTCGCATGGTCGGGCACCGAGTCGCGGGTTCCAGTGGCTGCATTGGGTGCTCCGGGGACAAGTATCGCTTCTCATGCTGGATCGGGCACTCCAAGAGCAGGGTTGGATCCTCCGCAGTCGGGGTTGGTCTTCCAGGTCGATGCTCTCTCCCTCTTGTTTTCTCCAGAAAAGCTACTGTATTTCTGAAACTGCAGAAACCTGAATGAATCTAGAAAACCATTATGGGCTGGAAATCAGAAATCCCGATCTAAAAACCTGTTTTGAAGGAAATTGTGCTAGAAACAGCCATCAAAAATAGACACTTTGGGCGGGATTCTCCGAACCCCTGTCAGACCGAAGAATTGCCAAGGGGTGGCGTGAATCCCGCCCCTCTGCCCCGAGGCCAGCTTGGATTCTCTGGCACCGGTTTTTCGGCAGGGGCGGGAGTTGCATCGCGCCAGTCGGGGGCCGTTAGCAGCATCCACCCCCCCCACTGACGATTCTCCGCCCCGTGATGGGCCGAGCGGCTGCCCATTTTCGGCCTGTCCTGCCGGCGTAGTTTACACCAGGTCTGTACTGGCGGGACCTGGCTCTGTGGGCGGCATGCGGAGTCTTCGGGGGAGCGCGGAGGGATCTGGCCCCGGGGAGGGGTCCCCACGGTGGCCTGGCCCACGATCAGGGCCCACCGTGGGGGCACTCTTTCCCTCTGCGCTGGCCGCTGTAATGGTCCACCAAGGCCGGTGCGGAGAAGAACCCCCCTGCGCATGCGCTGGGATGATGCCAGTACACGCTGGCGCTCACGTGCATGTGCCAACTCGCATTGGCTGGCAGAGGCCCTTCGGCGCCAGTTGGGCGGCGCCAACCCCACTGGCACCGGCCTAGCTCCTGAAGGTGCGAGGGATTCCACATCTTCCGGATAGCCGAACGCCGGAGTGGATCACGCCACTTCTTGGCGCCGGTATGGCCCACCCTGCCGGATAGGGGCGAATCCCGCCCTTTTACTTTTGCTTATTTTTCACCCCTCTTTCCCTCTATTATAAATTAAAAGTAATTGTGTTTAAATTTAAAAATCAATTGAGTGTAATTATTGGGTAGCCAAGGGGTAAAGACTTCAGATATTTTTCTGAGAACTACTTCAATGCCAGGAGTATACGAAATAAGGTAGGGGAACTGGCAGCATGGGTTGGTACCTGGGACTTCGATGTTGTGGCCATTTCAGAGACATGGATAGAGCAGGGACAGGAATGGTTGTTGCAGGTTCCGGGGTTTAGGTGTTTTAGTAAGCTCAGAGAAGGGGGCAAAAGAGGGGGAGGTGTGGCGCTGCTAGTCAAGGACAGTATTACGGTGGCGGAAAGGATGCTAGATGGGGACTCTTCTTCCGAGGTAGTATGGGCTGAGGTTAGAAACAGGAAAGGAGAGGTCACCCTGTTGGGAGTTTTCTATAGGCCACCTAATAGTTCTAGGGATGTAGAGGAAAGGATGGCGAAGATGATTCTGGAAAAGAGCGAAAGTAACAGGGTAGTTGTTATGGGAGACTTTAACTTTCCAAATATTGACTGGAAAAGATATAGTTCGAGTACATTAGATGGGTCATTCTTTGTACAATGTGTGCAGGAGGGTTTCCTGACACAATATGTTGACAGGCCAACAAGAGGCGAGGCCACATTGGATTTGGTTTTGGGTAATGAACCAGGCCAGGTGTTAGATCTGGAGGTAGGTGAGCACTTTGGAAACAGTGACCACAATTCGGTGACCTTTACGTTAGTGATGGAAAGGGATAAGTATACCCCGCAGGGCAAGAGTTATAGCTGGGGGAAGGGCAATTATGATGCCATTAGACATGACTTAGGATGTGTTGGTTGGAGAAGTAGGCTGCAAGGGTTGGGCACACTGGATATGTGGAGCTTGTTCAAGGAACAGCTATTGCATGTTCTTGATAAGTACGTACCAGTCAGGCAGGGAGGAAGGGGTCGAGCGAGGGAACCGTGGTTTACCAAAGAAGTGGAATCTCTTGTTAAGAGGAAGAAGGAGGCCTATGTGAAGATGAGGCGTGAAGTTTCAGTTGGGGCGCTTGATAGTTACAAGGAAGCGAGGAAGGATCTAAAGAGAGAGCTGAGACGAGCAAGGAGGGGACATGAGAAGTCTTTGGCAGGTAGGATCAAGGAAAACCCAAAAGCTTTCTATAGGTATGTCAGGAATAAAAGAATGACTAGGGTAAGAGTAGGGCCAGTCAAGGACAGTGGTGGGAAGTTGTGTGTGGAGGCTGAGGAGATAAGCGAGATACTAAATGAATACTTTTCGTCAGTATTCACTCAGGAAAAAGATAATATTGTGGAGGAGAATGCTGAGACCCAGGCTATTAGAATAGATGGCATTGAGGTGCGTTGGGAAGAAGTGTTGGCAATTCTGGACAAGGTGAAAATAGATAAGTCCCCGGGGCCTGATGGGATTTATCCTAGGATTCTCTGGGAAGCCAGGGAAGAGATTGCTGAGCCTTTGGCTTTGATTTTTAGGTCATCATTGGCTACAGGAATAGTGCCAGAGGACTGGAGGATAGCAAATGTGGTCCCTTTGTTCAAGAAGGGGAGTAGAGATAACCCCGGTAACTATAGGCCGGTGAGCCTAACGTCTGTGGTGGGTAAAGTCTTGGAGAGGATTATAAAAGATATAATTTATAATCATCTGGATAGGAGTAATATGTTTAGGGATAGTCAGCATGGTTTTGTGAAGGGTAGGTCATGCCTCACAAACCTTATCGAGTTCTTTGAGAAGGTGACTGAACAGGTAGACGAGGGTAGAGCAGTTGATGCGGTGTATATGGATTTCAGTAAAGCGTTTGATAAGGTTCCCTACGGTCGGCTATTGCAGAAAATACGGAGGCTGGGGATTGAGGGTGATTTAGAGATGTGGATCAGAAATTGGCTAGTTGAAAGAAGACAGAGAGTGGTAGTTGATGGGAAATGTTCAGAATGGAGTTCAGTTACGAGTGGCGTACCACAAGGATCTGTTCTGGGGCCGTTGCTGTTTGTCATTTTTATAAATGACCTAGAGGAGGGCGCGGAAGGATGGGTGAGTAAATTTGTTGATGACACTAAAGTCGGTGGAGTTGTAGACAGTGCGGAAGGATGTTGCAGGTTACAGAGGGACATAGATAAGCTGCAGAGCTGGGCTGAGAGGTGGCAAATGGAGTTCAATGTGGAGAAGTGTGAGGTGATTCACTTTGGAAAGAATAACAGGAATGCGGAATATTTGGCTAATGGTAAAATTCTTGGTAGTGTGGATGAGCAGAGGGATCTCGGTGTCCATGTACATAGATCCCTGAAAGTTGCCACCCAGGTTGATAGGGTTGTGAAGAAGGCCTATGGTGTGTTGGCCTTTATTGGTAGAGGGATTGAGTTCCGGAGCCATGAGGTCATGTTGCAGTTGTACAAAACTCTAGTACGGCCGCATTTGGAGTATTGCGTACAGTTCTGGTCGCCTCATTATAGGAAGGACGTGGAAGCTTTGGAACGGGTGCAGAGGAGATTTACCAGGATGTTGCCTGGTATGGAGGGAAAATCTTATGAGGAAAGGCTGATGGACTTGAGGTTGTTTTCGTTAGAGAGAAGAAGGTTAAGAGGTGACTTAATAGAGGCATACAAAATGATCAGAGGGTTAGATAGGGTGGACAGCGAGAGACTTCTCCCGCGGATGGAGGTGGCTAGCACGAGGGGACATAGCCTTAAATTGAGGGGTAATAGATATAGGACAGAGGTCAGAGGTGGGTTTTTTACGCAAAGAGTGGTGAGGCCGTGGAATGCCCTACCTGCAACAGTAGTGAACTCGCCAACATTGGGGGCATTTAAAAGTTTATTGGATAAGCATATGGATGATAAGGGCATAGTGTAGGTTAGATGGCCTTTAGATTTTTTCCATGTCGGTGCAACATCGAGGGCCGAAGGGCCTGTACTGCGCTGTATCGTTCTATGTTCTATGTTCTATTGGTGAATTCAATTGTGTTGTGACTCCGGTTCAAGGAGGCTGGAATTGACCGTGCCCTAGCCTAGTGTGTCATAACACAATACACTACCCCTAATCCCATACACTATAATTGACCGTGCCCTAGCCTAGTGTGTCATAACACAATACACTACCTCTAATCCCATACACTATAATTTTACAAGCTATTCTCTTACACGGAACTTTGTCCATAGTCTTCTGAAAGTCCAAATAAACCACATACATCGGCTTCACTTCATCAACTCTACTAGTTACATCCTCAAAGAATTCCACTAGGTTTGTTAAGCATGATTTCCCTTTCATAAATCCATGTTGCATTTCAGTATCTTGAAGGAAGAAGCTACAGAGATAGTGAATGCACTTGTCATAATTGTCCAAAAATCCTTACATTCTGGAGGAGTCCCAGAGGATTGAAAAACAGCAAA
This sequence comes from Scyliorhinus canicula, assembly GCF_902713615.1. Classification (NCBI taxonomy): domain Eukaryota; kingdom Metazoa; phylum Chordata; class Chondrichthyes; order Carcharhiniformes; family Scyliorhinidae; genus Scyliorhinus; species Scyliorhinus canicula. The sequence continues at coordinate 7,981,033 of NC_052158.1, forward strand.
TGTAACCTTATTCAAAAATGGAGAAAGACAAACGCAAATATCTACCGGCCAGTTATCTAAACTTCTATCATTGAGAAAATGTTAGAGTCCATTATAAAGGAAGTAATAACAGAGCATTTAGAAGTTGAGAATGTAATCAAGCAGAGTCAGCATGGTTTTATGAAGGGGAGATCATGATTGACAAATTTATTAGAATTCTTTGAAGTGGTAATGATAGATAAAGGGGGATCAGTAGATGTAATATACTTGGATTTCCAAAAAGCATTCAATAAAGTACTACACAAAAGGTTACTTAATAAGTTAAGAGTCCATGGTGTTGGGGATAGTATATTAGCATGGGTAAAGAATTGGCTAACTGATCGAAGAAAGAGTTGGGATAGGATTGTAATTTTCAGGATAGCAACCTGGAACTAGTGGTGCGCCACAGTGTACCATGCTGGGACCATAATTATTTACAATATATATTAATGACTTGGACAAGGGACATGCATGCACTATTGCCAAGTTTGTAGCTGACAGAAAAATAGATGTGGAGGTTAGTGGTGACCATATCACAGTAAAGAACTACAGAGGGATATAGTCAGGTTAACTGAGTGGGCATAAACTTGGCAGATGGAATAATATGTAGGGAAATGAGAATATGCATTCTGGTAGGAAGCATAAAGTAGCTGAATATTATTTAAATAGAGCAAGACTGAAGTAAACTGCAGCCCAGAGAGATTTGGGGGTCCATGTGCGTAACCCAGAAAGTTAGCATGCAATTCCGCAGGTAATTGGGAAGGCAAATGGAATGTTGGCCCTTATTTCAAAGGGAATGGAGTATAAAAAAAGGGAAGTCCTGCTAAAACTATACAGGACACTAGTTAGATACGCCTGGAATACTGTGAACAATTTTGGTCCCTCAATCAAAAGAAAGAAATGCTGGTATTGGAGGCGGTCCAGAGTCGGTTCACTTGGTTGATCCCAGGTATAGAGAGATTTCCTAAGGAGAGGTTAAATAGGTCGGCCTTTACTCATTGAAGTTTAGTTGAGAGGCAACCTTATTGATACATACTGGATTCTCAGGGGGCTTGACAGGGTAGATGCTGAAAGGATGTTTCAGTTTATGGGAAAGTCTCAGACCAGAGGGAATAATCTCAGAATAAGGGGTCATCTATTTTAGTCAATGAGGAGCAATTTCCTCTCTCAGAGAGCAGTGAATGTGTGGTTTTCTTCACCGCAGAGAGCTGTCGAGCTGGGTTGTTAAGTATGTTCAAGACTGAGAGGTTTTTAATCAGTAAGGGAATTGAAGTTTATGGGACTGGCGCGAGAAAGTGGTGTTGAAGATTATATCAGATCAGCCATGATCTCATTGAATGGTGAAGCAGACTTGATGGGCTGAACGGCCTATTTCTGCTCTTTCTTCGACATCTTATGGTCTTTTGAGACATGGGCATTGCTGGCTTAACCAGCATTTTTATTGCCCGTCCCTTGAGAAGGTGATGGTGAGCTGCCTTTTTGAACCATTGCAGTCCTTGGGGTGTAGTTACTCCCTCAGTACTCTTAGGGAAGGAGTTCCAATAATAATAATCTTTATTGGTGTGACAAGTAGACTTACATTACACTGCAATGAAGTTACTGTGAAAATCCCTGAGTCGCCACATTCCGGCAACTGTTCAGGTACACGGAGGGAGAATTCAGAATGTCCAATTCACCTGACAAGCACGTCTTTCGGGACTTGTGGGAGGAAACCGGAGCACCCAGAGGAAACCCACGCAGACACGGGGAGAACGTACAGACTCCACACAGGCAGCGACCCAAGCCGGGAGTCGAACCTGGGTCCCTGGCGCTGTGAACCAACAGTGCTAACGTATATTTTGACCAAGCGACAGTGGAGGAACGGTGGTATATTTCTAAGTCAAGATGGTGAGTGATTTGGAGAGGAATTTGCAAGTGGTGGGGTTCCCAGGTATCTACTGTCCTTAGACTACTAAATGGTCAAGGTAGCGGGATTTGGAGTGTGTTGTCAAAAGAGCTTTGGTGAGTTCCTGCAGTGCATCTTCTAGATGGTACACACGTGTTCAAGAAAGGATGTAAGGATAGAACGAGTAACTACAGGCCAGTCAGTTCAATCTTCGTGGTGGGAAACCGTTTGAGAAATGATCGTAAAGTAGATTAAATAACAAAGAAACATAGAAAATAGCAGCAGGAGGAGGCCATTCGGCCCTTCAAGCCTGCTCCGCCATTCATTCTAATCATGGTTGACCAAATCAGTAAGGTGTTCCCATTTTGCCTCCATATCTTTGATCCCTTTAGCCCCAAGCACTATATTTAACTCCTTCTTGAAAATATACAAATGTTTTGGCCTCAACTGTTTTCTGTGCAATTGGTTGGTGCTCCCATTCAATGTAATGGAATGGCCATTGAGAGACAGGAGGAACGTGGCCATCTCCTGCTGCCGTTACTTTACTTCCTGCTGGAATGTGGTGCAATTAAAGTGGCACGGGCATGTGTTCCACATTGTGCTTCCTTGATGGCCTTGTCCTGTAGTAGCTGATCCCCTGCACATTCTTCAGCTCTCCTGCTCCTCATACTCCATGGAGCTCTCATCCTCCTCCATTTCTCCCTCTATCAAGAGATCTCCTCCCTGCAGCACCAGATTGTGAAGAGAACATCATACAATGATGATGTGGAATGCCCTACCTGGACTGTATTCAAAATATCAGAAGAAGCGCACCTTCAGAATGCCAGTGGCTAAGATTGTGTGGAGTTGTGAGCTGTAACGTATATCTCCTCCAAGAATGATACATGGGTGACATGAGCCAGCGTTTCAGTGGGTACCCCTTATCCCCAAGCAACCATTCACATACACATTCAGGCCCTTCAAATAGCTGAGGGACCTGGGAGTCACTCAGGATATATATTCTTGGCAACGCCCAGGCTCCTGATGTTTGCAGACCCCTTGAACCTGGAATGTTGAATTGGTGGCCTTTATGGTTTACACATTCTCCCCGTGTCTGCGTGGGTTTCACCCCCACAACCCAAAGATATGCAGGTTAGGTGGATTGGCCACGCTAAATTGCCCCTAATTGGAAAAAATTAATTGGGCACTCCAAAGTAAAAAAAAATCTGTTATCAATATTCCTACCCTCCCCCCTCAGCCGATCACTGTTGATGTGCCCATGGCCCATGTGGACTTCTACCCTTCCCAATGGGAGCTGTGTGCACTAGCACCTACAAAGCAAGCCACACACCTCCAAGAAAGCATTACATACCACCCCACTCTCCACCCCAACTCCTTTTCCCCAAACCCAGGCTGCAGACACCTCCCATAACCATTACATCTCATTCAATCTGCAAGCCAGTGCAGAGACAGGCACGCCAAATGGACACTGAATGTGAACAAGCCCTGCACACCAGGCTGTGCTTTATCCCATTGAGCACATAGCCTTTGTCCTTCCCTGGGGCAGGAGTACAACATGTGTGCAATACATAGCCTTGTTGCATGGCCTACTTTACCCTGGGATGTCTATTCTCTCTACTCCTGACTGTGGGCCCGAGGAAAGGCTGTACTCTCTCAATCCTGAATCTGAGTGCAACATCAGTCTCTACTCTCTCAATCCTTAATGTGAGTCCAAGGACAATAGGCCCAACGTCAATCTCTATTCTCTCAATCCTTAATCTGAGTGCAACGTCAGTCTCTACTCTCTCAATCCTTAATGTGAGTCCAAGGACAATCAGTACTCTCTCAATTCTGAATCTGAGTCCAAGGACAATCAGTACTCTCTCAATTCTGAATCTGAGTCCAAGGACAATCAGTACTCTCTCAATTCTGAATCTGAGTCCAAGGACAATCAGTACTCTCTCAATTCTGAATCTGAGTCCAAGGACAGTCTGTACTCTTTCTGTTTAACTAACATATTATAGCTTTTTGTGGCGGAAACAGAAAGGGTCCTATTTCCAGCTCTGTGGAAGCCATCTAGACTTGAAATGTTAGCTCAGATCTCTCTCCACAGATGCTGTCAGATTTTCCAGCATTTTCTGTTTTTGTTGCAGATTCTAACACCAACAGTAATTTGCTTTTACCCATGGGGATATTGCTGTTGATGTGGTGTTCATGGACTTTCAGAAGGCAACAGACAGTATAGGAAAGATGTGATTGCACTCAAGAGGGTGCAGAGAAGATGCCGTTGTTGCCTAGGTTGGAGCATTTCAGCAATGAAAAGACACTGGTTAGGCTACCCAGCTGGACAACTTCGCTTTGACAAAGAGTCATCCAGATTGAAATGTTAGCTCTGTTTTCTCTCCACAGATACTGTCACCTGCTGAGATTTTCCAGCATTTCCTGTTTTTGTTTCAGCATCACCAGTAATTTACTTTTATCTGGTTAGGCTAGAGTTGTTTTCCATTGAGCAGTGATTGAGGTGTACAAAATTCAGAGGTTGATAGATAGGAATACTTTCCTTGGATTGCCACCTTGCCATGATGGAAAGGCATGAATGTTCCATTGATCCCCAGAACAGCCGGGTCACCCATGATGGTAAGGTCTGAGGGGAGGAACCAGACAAAGCCCAATCCAAAACAAGTCCTCAACCACATATCTGGTGGAAGATATTTGTATGGTATCAATGGCTGTGATGGTGGGCGAAGGCTCCAGCAGTAGAGAGATCCCCAATCATCCTGCCATTCGTCTGCCACTGGAATTCAAGTTACCTTCTGTCAAGGACCATGTGTCTGCTAATATGCAATGGCATACCCACATTGAAAGATGTCCCACACCAGGTGTCTACCTGAAAACCAATACTACCCCCACACAGACAAGCCCTGTGACAATCGGCGAGAGATGATGGGGCAAGTGGGTGATTGAGTTTGATTCAGCCTTCATGCTCTTGGAATAGGAACAGGCGAACGTTTCATCACCTATCTTGATGACTAAGTAGTCCTCTTCAGGATCCACCCTGCATGGGGTAAGGGCCAGAAAAGGTTCTATAAAAATAGTTAGTTCTGTCTCCAACCTGCCTGGAAAACCGTATCCAGTCGGCTCAAGTACCTGCGGTCAGAAAATCAAAGTTAAACTCAATTTCAGAACTTGGAATGTATGAACCCTCATGGATCATGAGGAAAACAATCGACCAGAACAGAGAATTGCTCTTGTTGCCCGTGAGCCCAGGCACTTCAACATTGACGTCGCTGCTGTGCAACCTGTCAAGAATCAGCAGACAACGGATGTGTGCCTGTGCTCCAACTCTTGGTGCCAATTCGGGGTCTAAAGAAGGCTTCTCCTTTACTCTGGTTACCATACACTCCAAGTTTCATAATAAAGTTAAGGTCATCCTCCTAAAGGACTCCCAACTCAATAAAGGAACCATCAGAAAGAAAGGCGTTGGCAATTTCAATACTTCTCACCAAATGCATGGAACACCAGATTGTCATCATTAACACATTGTTCTGCCAAAAACTCAAGTTCAAGACTTTCTGGAGACATCTATGATCAAAGCAGCAACATATTATCGACTCCATCATTATCTGATCCTGAGACCAAAAGGATCCCCTCATTACCAAAACATTGACCAGTGCAGGTGACTTCGGAACAGACCACCGGTCATCAGCTCCTCTATCTCCATCAAGCATCAAACTCCACCAGAGGAAGGTGAAGAAACAGTTTAGAAAAATGAACAACGTCAGCAGCTTCAAGAGCCAAGCATGCTAGTGAACTTCCAACAATTACTTCTCCAAATCTCCAAAGTGTTCATTCTAATGGAATAAAGGAAAACTGGAAAGAGCTGAAGATAGTTGCCATCTCACTGTGAAGAAAGTATTGGCTACAAGGCCATAAACACCAAGACTAGTTCCATGAGAATGACCACCCCATCGAGACCTCATCAACAAGAAGAGGAACGCTCTCTGCACCTGGAAAATGACATAACCAGAAAGGCAAAGAGAAGAGCTTGTCAAGCAGCAAAGACGGATTTACAGAGAAGAATTAGGGAAATCAAGAGCCAATGGCGGAATGAGAAAGCTAAGGAGCTGCAACTCCTTGCCAACAAGCACGACACTCGGGGTTTGTTCAGAGCCACCAAGGCAATATATGAACCTAACACCGTAAACCTCAAACCGATACGGAATAAGGATTTAACTCTCTTGACAGGCAGAGAAAACAACAGCAATTGCGAGGACATCTAAATCATGATAATCATGGATGAGGAGATCTCCCAATCCCCTTCAGAGATGACAAACTCGAAGCCACCAGACACGCCGTCATTGCCACCATCTTCAAGAAAGGAGATAAAGTGGACTGTGAGAGTTACTGAAGAATCTCACTACTCTCCATCAATGACAAAATCATCGCCTGAATCCTCGCTAGTCACCTTCTCCCAGTCTCTGAAGAAATCCTTCCAGAAAGCCAGTGTGGCTTTTGACCAAACTGTGGGGGAGCGGACATGATTTTCACTGCTCAACAACTTCAAGATAAATGCAGTGAGTGTGAACAGACAGTGATGTTGTACAGATAGACGGTGAGTGTGACAATAAATGAATACACAGTGAGTGCGCACAGCAAGTGTGAACACGTTGGGCGGAATTCTCTGTTTCTGAGGATAAGTGCCGGCACCAACGGAGAATCCGTGGGTGATTCACAATGGGAAAATCGGCATGAACTCCTCACGAGGGCAGCACGGTGGCACAGTGGTTAGCATTGCTGCCTACGGCGCTGAGGACCCGGGTTCGAATCCCGGCCCTGGGTCACTGTCCGTGTGGAGTTTGCACATTCTCCCCGTGTCTGCGTGGGTTTCGCCCCCACAACCCAAAGATGTGCAGGTTAGGTGAATTGGCCATGCTAAATTGCCCCTTAATTGGAAAAAATAATTGGGTACTCTAAATTTAAAAAAAAAAAAAATGAACTCCTCACGGATTCTGGTACTGGTGAGGGGCTAGTACCGGTGCCACGTGGAACACCCACGGACCGCGGGGAAAATGGCCGGAGAATCGCCGCGCATGTGCAGGGCTAATGAGCTGCACTGGTCGAGATGGAAAACATGGCGCCGGCCGTGCTGGCCACTGGCCGGCCACTCCCCCTCGCCCGAGCAGAAGCCTCCCAGGCAGCGGCACAGATTCCTGATGAGTGTGGCGCTGATAGACACTGTCTCCCGTGGGCCACACGTGGCCTGCGCTATTGGGAACTCGACCCATCGGGGCGGAGCTTAGTAGATGGGCCAGCTGAGGATGCGCCAACGGCCTTGTGACTGCGGCGGCGCACATCCTGATGACATTCATTTGGAGGGGGTGGAGCATCGTCAAACCGCCGCCTGCCCCGAATCCGGCATCAGAAGCCATTTTCCACCTGATTGCCGATCCCGATTTCGGTGTCGAGCTAGGGAGAATTCCGCCCAGTGAGTGTGAACAGACAGTGAGTGTGAACATACAGTGAGCGTGAACAGACTGTCAACTCCCGCTCCGAGCTGTACCCATGGAGAGTGTGATATACCACACAGGTTCCCGCTCATGCCCTGGAGTAACCCAGTGACATAGAAGTTGAAGACTGCAATGACCTTCATGGCCATTGGAAGTGGGTGTCCTCCTCCTTCACGGGATGCCATGCCTATCAGGGCACGGCACAGGTGCTGTACTATCGCTCTGTTGAATCGGAGTCTTTGGTGAATACATGCTCTTGTCAGCTCATCAAAGGACCAATGATGCCTGTACATATTGGACAGTCGCTGGCCTCCCCTTCTGGCCTCCTCCTCAGCCTGATGGGATGTCGAGTCTTCAGGGTGCATAGCGGCATCCTGCACATGTGGTTTTGCCTCCTGCCTGCGTTGGCATTGCTGCCTACTCCGACATCTGCCTGCCTCGGCAGCCACAAGCAGAGCGACAGAAGCCTCCGCAGGATCCACACCAGCAAACATTTTTTGATCCAACAGGAATTGGGGAATTGACGTACAATCAGTTAGATCTTTCATCCCGGGACCCTCGTATCTTCCAAGCCTCCCCCACCCTGCACATCACTGTCCCGCGGTTCTCTCAGAGCCACCTACAGAGTTAGTTGTGCTGGCAATCCTCACCCTGCACATTCACTCTCTGCCAGATCTGGCGGCTCTAGATCCCAAACTCCCAGCAACATGAGGGAGGTTCAGCTCAGCCACACTCTTCTCACCCAGACACTTATGGCGGGATTCTCCCGAATTGGCACAATGGCCTGACGCCAGCGTAAAAAACGCGCAAACCACTCCAGCGTCGGGCCAACCAGAAGTAGCAGAATTGTCCGCACTTCCTGGAGCTAGGCCAGCGCCGGAGGGGTTTGCGCCGCCCCAGCCGGCGCCGAAGAGTCTGCGCGAGTTAGCGCACGTGCAGAACCGCCGGCTTATTCTGGAGCATGCGCAGGATGTTGTCTTCTCCGCGCCTGCCCCTGTCGGGCTTCGCTATGGCCGGCACGGAAGGAAGAAGTGCCCCTGCGGCACAGGCCCGTCTGCAGAGCAGTGGGCCCCGATCGCAGGCCAGGCCACCGTGGGGGCCCACCCACAGGGCCGGATCCCCCCCCCAACCCCCCCTGAGGACCGCACCAGCCAATGTACCTGCCGGTCCCTCCGTGTGGGACCATGTTCAATCCACGCTGGCAGGGCTGGCCAAAAACGTGCGGCCGCTCGGCTCATCAGGGTCTGGAGAATTGCCGAGGGAGGCGCCGCTGCCAACGGCCCTCCACTGGCATGGCGTGATCCCCGCCCCCGCCCGAAAACCTGCGCCGGAGAATACGGCAGCCGGCACCGGAGCAGCGGGACGTATATCACGCTGCCCCCAGGATTCTCCGACCCAGCGGAGGGTCGAAGGATACCGCCTTAAACCTTCGCCACAAGAGGATCCTGTGGTAAAGCCCTGTTCTTTAGTGTTTAATTGTTGGCAGCTACATCTATGATGTTGACGCTCCTGGAGTCCAGGCACATTGTTCAAGCATTAAAGTTTGCTGAACATGCAGTGCACTAATCATCCTCTAAGACCTGTACCTGTTCCTTCGGGGAGGCACTTGAGTGTTCACGAGCGTGAAGTGCTATCAGAACTGATAAGGTTAATCTCTCCTTTGAAAGAACCTTCAGCTGTGAAACTAGACGTTGCTCACAATCCAAGGGGGTGAAATTGACTTTCATGTGGGTTTCCTCCGGGTGCTCCAGTTTCCTCCCACAGTCCAAAGATGTGCAGGTTAGATGGATTGGCGATGATAAATTGTCACTAAACCTCCAAAGGTTGGGTGGGGTTACGGGGATAGGGTGGGCGATTGAGCCTAGGTAGGGAACTCTTTCAAAGGGTCGCTAGAGACTCAATGGGCCAAATGGCCTCCTGCACTGGACTCCTCCTTCAATGGGAGAAGCAGCAACAGTGCTCTGTCCTGGATGTGTTTGGTAGAACAGGCTGCAGCTGTGGTTGCCCCTGTTATGGGTCTCCAGAGTTTGTGAAGATAGCTCCAAGGCCTCACAGACGCAAAGCCCCTCACCCCACCCTACCCCTCTGCACAGGAGTAAAATAATCAACGTGCAATAAAGAAACAATACATCAATAGGGCATATATAAAACAAAGCAATAAACAGTATAAATTGACAAGTGACTGTGCATATTGCAATATAGATGGGAGACTATCAAGGTTCTTGATTGTAGAGCCTTTCCCGATGTCGGATGGCCCTTGCCGAGTCCAGGTGTTGTTCCTTCTTCCATTGGGTAAATTTAAATGTGAGGATGGTTAGGTACACTGCCATAAGTAGGATTCCTATGGATGGAATTTGGACATTTGAACCCCAGTCCCAGAGGGCCTCCCATCATGTAGTGACTCTAATTTCACTAATGTTCTTTTTTATTTCCCCTGTTTGACAAAAGTCTTGTGTGCTGTGATCAATTGTGTCCAAATTTGTTGAGGTTTCTCGGGTAGAAGTGTTATCCCGGTATCAAATTTTTCAAAATAGTCCCCCAAGCTTTGTCTTAATTCCTCGCTAGCATTTATTAGTGTTTCCTCTCTTCTGTTTATGTCTACCGTCTCAATCACTCCTATCCTAGAGAGAATGTGTGGTTTATTGCAAAAATGTAGTGTTGTGGATGTTACATATGCCTGCCCATACTGGTAATTTTCTAGCAAGATTGCAATACAGTATTATCCCTCCCCCTGTAACCTACCCGGGTGACAGCCCTTTCCAAATTTCGAATTTCCAGTGTACAACGTAGGTCAGTGGTTGTTCTGAATCCACACAGGGCATGTTAATTTTCGTACACCGGATATGGGCACATGACTGTTTTGTCTATGCGTTCACATTTCTCCAGACTGGTGCCTATGAGCTTCCCTCCTTTCTCAACCACATACGGTAGAGTCCCCTGGTATCCCATCCACATCCGTCCTTTAATGATCCCTTTATTTTTGGCTTCAAAAAGTTTCAACCAGACTTTATCTTTTAATACTACTGGTATCCCCAAACCATTCCTAATGCAGTCCCCGGGGTTCCTCTACAACTATCGTTCGACCAGACCTTGGTCAGCTGCCATAATTGGCAGTTAGTGACATTGGGTGTAATTTTTCCGGGTAGAGCTGATAAATCTGTTCAGCACTGATCCAGGACGGAACTTTACCCCTGTTAACCTTGTCAAGGTTCTCTCGTAGTTCCTCAACCATCCATTGCCCATAAATGCTCCACAGGGGTTGGTTCTGTTGCCTGGCATTATCTTCAACCCTCCCTCAGGAAATCTGATTAATAGTTTGGACATGTTCTTCTGGCACTGTAACCATAAGGCTACTGGCTCTGTTCTCAGCCAAATCTCCCTCGGCATCTTGCCGAGCATTTTCATTTAAACTGTCCAAGGTTTGTTTAACTTATCGGGTTTTGATAGAATGCTTCATCAAGATGGAGAGTGATATAGTTGATACTGAGACTAGGGTCCTGAATCTTCATCAAGGAAACAATAATGATATGAGTCTCAAGTTGGCTATGAAAGATTGGGAAATGTTCCAAAAAAGGGATGACAGTGGATAGGCAATGGCAAACATTCAAAGAACACATGGCTGAACTGCAACAACTGTTTATTCCTGCCTGGCCCAAACGAAAAATGGGAGAGGTGGCCAAACCATGGCTTACAAGGGAAACTTGAGATAATACTAGATCCAAGGAAGAGCATACAAATTAGCCAAGAAAAACAACAGATCTGAGGATTGGGAGCAATTTAGAATTCACCAAAGGAGGACCAAGGAATTGATTAAGAAGGGGAAACGAGAGTACAAGAGTAAGCTTGTGGGAAACATAAAAACTGACTGTAAAGGTTTCTATAGGTACATGAAGAGAAAAAGATTGGTGAAGGCAAATGTAGGTTCCTGATAGAAATTGACTTTCTAGTTAGCTATAGATGATAAAATGTTCAATTGAGCTCATTAAGAGTAATTAACTAAATTGTATTATCCATGGGAGTGAGAATAGCTAGGAACATTTTGCAAACTGCACATAGCTAAAAGACCCCATTGCGTTGGAAAGAACTGAGCTGTTGTCCCAGTTCCATTTATATGGTAACAACCAGTCTGGGGTGATAAGTCTAGCGAATATTTTTTTTTTCTCAAGCGATGGTATGGGAAAGTTTGTACAAATATATTTAAATACATTTTCTCTTAAATTGACGGACAGTTTGGCTGAATTGAGTGAATTATAAATTATTTAAAGCCAATCAAAGCTGTACAGAAGGCAAAACCTTAAGATAATATCTTCTTAAGAATCACTTGTCGGGATGGAAAAACCCATTCCTGAATCACGCGCTCTCTCTATTTTTCTGAAACCCATGGGCGGAATTCTCCGCAAGACCCGACGCCGTCGTGAAACCCGGAGTGTTTCACAACGGCGTCGGAGGCCGCTCCTTGCCCCCGATTCTCCCCTCCCCCAGGGGTTAGGAGCGGCGTGCCGTAAATCTCGGCTGCCGGGCCTTGACGCTGGCGTCAACCCGCGCATGCGCTGTTGCCGTCTTCCCCTCCGCTGCCCCACAAGACATGGCAGCTTGATCTTGCGGGGCGGCGGAGGGGAAAGAGTGCATCCCTTTGAGACGCCGGCCCGATGATCGGTGGGCACCGATCGCGGGCCAGTCCCCTCCCGAGCACGGTCGTGGTGCTCACTCCCCTCTCCACCCCCCACAAGCCACAAACCAGCTTCTGGCGCCATGTTGACGCCGGCAGCGATCAGGTGTGGTTGCCGCCTGCGTGTACCGGTCGGGAACGGCAGGCCGCTCGGCCCATCCTGGTCGGAGAATCGCGGGTCGCCATGAAAAACGGCGGCACGCGATTCTCCGAGCGGCGTGTCGCAAAACGCGACACGCCATTGGGGGGGGGGGTGGGAGAATCGCGGGGGGTGCCAGAGTGGCCCTCCCGCAATTCTCCCACCCGGCCTGGGCAGTGGAGAATCGCGCCCCATGTCTTTGCTGCTTGACTTTGCTAATCGCCATCTTTCTTTTGTTTAAGTCACCTCGTTATGTTATTCTGTGTATTATGATTTGAAGAATTACCACAATCTGTATTTTTAAACTTAACCACTGTATTCGCTAATCTGACTAGCTTGCTAAAGGGCCAGTTTGAATTCTCTTCATGTTGTACTGAACATAAAGTTACCAGTGGGCACTACAGCTGACTAATAAAGTTCCAGTGGACTTTGCCAAAAAGCACAGACTTGACCTCTTTTATTTGGGAACTGAGAAGGGATGACGGATATCCAGGGTTCCGAATAGACACAGAGATCCATCAGTTCCCTTATAGTCAGAAATAGGAATTTATAATGGGGAACAAAGAAATGGCTGACCAACTGAATACATAGTTTGGTTATGTCTTCACAAGGAGGACACAAATAAGATAACAGATATGTTGGGGAACACACGGTTTAGTGAGAGGGAAGAACTGAAGAAATCAGTTTTAGAAGAGAAATGGTATTGGGAAAATTGATGGGATTGAAGGCCTATAAATCCCCAGAGCCAAATAATCTGCATCCTAGAGTACTTAAGGAAGTGGCCTGATAGATAGTGGATGCATTAGTGGCCATCTTCCAAGGTTTCATAGACTCTGGAACAGTTCTTCAGTTCTTACAGATTGGAGGGTTGCTAATGTAATCCCACAATTTAAAAAGGGAGGTAAAGAGAAAACAGAGAATTATTGACCAGTAAACCTGACGTCAGTCATGGGGAAAATTCTAGAATCCATTATCAAAGATTCGATAGCAGAACACTTGGAAAACAGTGGCAGGATCGGACAGAATCAGCATGGATTTATAAAGGAGAAATCATACTTGACAAATCTACTGGAATTCTTTAAGGATGTAACCAATAGAGTTGATGAAAGGGAGCCTGTGGATGAGGTATATTTGGACTTTGAGAAGGCTTTTGACAAAGTCCCACATAAAAGATTAGGGAGGAAAATTAAAGGCCATGGGATTAGGGGAATGTATTGAGATGGATAAGAAAATGGTTGGCAGATAGGAAACAAAATATAGGAATAAATGGGTATTTTTCCAAGTGGCAGCAAATGACCAGTGGGGTGCTGCAGGGATCGGTGTTGGGTCACCAGCTAGTCACTATATATATATATTAATGACTTAGCTAATGGAACAAAATATAGTATCTCCAAATTTGCAGATGACACAAAGCTGGGTGGGAGGGTGAGCTGTGAAGAGGATGCAGAGATCCTTCAGTGTGATTTGGACAAGTTGAGTGAGTGGGCAAATGAATGGCAGATGCAAGATAATTTGGATAAGTGTAAGGTCATCCGTTTTGGTAGCAAAAACAGGAGTGCAGACGATTAACTGAATGCCCATAAATTAGGAGAGAGAAATGTACAACAAGACCTCGGTGTCCTCATACATCAGTCACTGAATATAAGCAAGCAGGTGCGGCAGGCAGAAAAGAAGGCAAATGGTATGTTGGCCTTCATAGCTAGAGGATTTGAGTACAGGAGCAGGGATGTCTTGCTGTAATTATACAGGGCCTTGGTGAAGCCACACCTGGAATATTGTGTGCCGTTCTGGTCTCCTTATCTGAGGAATGATGTTCCTGCTCTCGAGGGAATGCTGAGAAGTTTTACCAGACTGATTCCTGGGGTAGCATGACTGACATATGAGGATAGATTGAGTCAAGTAGGCTTGTATTTGCTGGAGTTCAGGAGAATGGTGGGGGGGGGGGGGATTTTAGAAACCTATACAATTCTAACAGGACTGTAGAGTGTGGTGATATGGCTGCTGGTGTGACCTCTAACCAGCAGGCGGTAGGACAGACACACCATGCGGTCACAAGAAAGTGGTCATGTGACAAAGCACTCCAATATAAATGGGGACACATCCGGTCATCGGCAGATGTTTATAAGACATACAAGTGGTAGGGTAGTTCCAGAGGAGTACAAAGAAACTCCATGATAACGTGCTCTGTAACAGATCGCTATCTGACCTCGTGTGATTCAATAATAGAAGATCCTGGTTTGGACAACTCAAGTCGTTTGATATATTCCTTGCTAGTTATCAAACACCAAACACAACATACAGGGTAGATGTAAGGAAGATGTTCTCGATGGTGGGGGTGTCCAGAACCAGGGGTCACAGTCTGAGGATATAGGATAGTCCGTTTAAGACAGAGGTGAGGAGAACTTTCTTCACCCAGAGAGTGGTCAACCTGTGGAATTCGCTACCACAGAAAATAGTTGAGGCCAAAATACTCTGGGCAGAATTCTCCTTTGGCCAACAGCAGGAAACAGGCGCCGTGGCTGGTGAGGGAGAGGAGGTAGGATATGTAGTGGACTGGCTGGGCTTGCTGAGGGGTGTCACTGCCAGGCCCAGGGGGTGCAGTGGGGAGTGACAGGAGGGGGCTGACCAGGGAATGGGCTGTGGGGTCGGGGTGACCCACCACGGGACCGGGGCAGCCATTGCCGCTGCCTGAAAGGCAGCCATACTGCTACGCACCCCACTGACCACCTATCGTGGCCCGTGGTTGTGCAGTGACACCGGCCATATGGGTGCCTCCACCCCACCACCCACGTACTCCACCCTCCACCTCCCGCACCCCAGCCCCGCCCCAAAACTCCAACTCCTGCCCAAACTCCCCACCCCACGGCCCCCAACTGGCCTCCACCTTCTGGCGGGCATCACACATCTCACAAGGGCAACAGCCACCGCCTGCACAGAGTGCTGCAGGTCTTGGATATCCTGACCCATGGTCGAAACCTTTCCCCCAATGGCTCCACTGCAGACGCCACTCGTGCGGTGTTGGTCTGGTAGCAGGCATGGTATGTGGCTCCTGTGGTCGGTTGGACTCCAACTACACCTGCAGGCACTGGATGGTTGCCTACAATCCCTTATGTCGACCCTGGCTCTGTGACTGCATCTCCACATTTGACGGGACCATCCATTCCAGAAACCCAAAAACTGCCTGGACAGCAGCAAGTCCCTGGGGTTGGCCAGCCCTCCGACCACCCGCACCCTCGGGAGTTACTACCTCCACCTGATGTGTGATGCGCACTGGGTAGTGACCCAGGGGCCTCTTCACTAATGTGCCAAACTGAGGTGAGTGTTTCTGGGATGGTGGAGGGTGTTAGAGACAGCTGTGACGAAAAGTCAGTGTCTCCCTCCAAATCATTTATATACACTACGAACAGCCCTCCAATCAGAAATGCACCCTTCCATTGCTGCTCTCTGCCTTCTATGACCCAGCCAGTTCTGTATCCATCTTGCCAGATCCCCTCTGATCTCGTGTGACTTCACCTTTTGTACCAGTCTGCCATGAGGAACCTTGTCAAAGGCCTTACTGAAGTCCATATGGACAACATCCACTGCCCTACCTGCATTAAATATCTTTGTGACCTTCTTGAAAAACTCTTATCAAGTTTGTGAGACACAACCTCCTTTTCACAGATTAGTAAGTTTGCGGATGACGCAAAGGTTGGTGGAAATACAGTTGGGATGAGGACTGTCAGAGGATACAGCAGGATTTAGATTGTTTGGAGAGATGGGCGGAGAGATGGCAGATGGAGTTTAGTCCGGGCAAATGTGAGGTAATGCATTTTGGAAGGTCTAATACAGGTAGGGAATATACAGTGAATGGAGAACCCTCATGAGTATTGACAGTCAGAGAGATCTAGGTGTACAGGTCCACAAGTCACTGAAAGGGGCAACACAGGTGGAGAAGGTACTCAAGAAGGCATACGGCATGCTTGCCTTCATTGGCCGGGGCATTGAGTATAAAAATTGGCAAGTTATGTTGCAGCTGTATGGAACCTTAGTTAGGCCATACTTGGAGTACAGTGTTCAATTCTGGTCTGAACACTACCAGAAGGATGTGGAGGCTTTAGAGAGGGTGCAGAAGAGATTTTCCAGGATGTTGTCTGGTATGGAGGGCATTAGCTATGAGGAGAGGTTGAATAGACTTGGTTTGTTCTCACTGGAATGAAGGTTGAACAAAGAACAAAGAACAAAGAAAAGTACAGCACAGGAACAGGCCCTTCGGCCCTCCAAGCACGTGCCGACCATGCTTCCCGCCTAAACTAAAATCTTCTACACTTCCTGGGTCCGTATCCAGTGAATAAACTCGGTTTGTTCTCACTAGAACGATGGAGGTTGAGGGATGATCTGATAGGTCTATAAAATTATGAGGGGCATAGACAGAGTGGATAGTCAGAGGCTTTTTCCCATGGTAGAGAGGTCAATTACTAGGGGGCATAGGTTTAAGGTGCGAGGGGTAAGGTTTAGAGGAGATGTACGAGGCAGGTTTTTTACACAGAGGGTAGTGGGTGCCTGGAACCCGCTGCCGGAGGAGGCGCTGGAAGCAGGGACGATAGTGACATTTAAGCGGCATCTTGACAAATACATGAATAGGATGGGAATAGAGGGATACAGACCCAGGAAGTGTAGAAGATTTTAGTTTAGACAGGCAGCATGGTCAGCACAGGCTTGGAGTGCCGAAGAGCCTGTTCCTATGCCGTACCTTTCTTTGTTCTTTGTTCTTGTTCTAACTCTGCAAAGCCACCATTTGCAAGGCATGTCTCAAGTGTGTGATTGAATATTCTCCTCTTGCCTGGATGGGTGCTCTAACAATTCGAGAAGCTCGACAGCATCTAGGACAAAGGCGCCCACTTGACTGGCACTTTAACTATTCAAACCCCCCCCCCAACAAGTAATTCAGTGGGTGAAGTGATTTGGAGGTTTGGGAGCCAGTGCGGGTTTATTTCAGGCGATTCCTTTTCTGTGCAGTTGCTAAATGATCTTTTTGCACCTAAACTATCCTGGCTCACATAACTTATCAGACTCTTCCATATCTTGCACAAGTTTAATGTCACCAGTCACATGTACATTTTACAATCTGATTAACTCATGAATTATTTCAGCAATATTGACTGAAAGTGAAGGGTTCATCTTTCTTGACGGCTTAACAAATTCTCTCACTGACATGACGATTTCTATCCACGGATTTCTTGAGGTCTTCCCATGGTTTCAAGCATACAGTAATTTCCATAAGTAGGTTATGTTTCTGTCATCACACACTCTAGCCAATTACGACTCTATCATTCTACCACCTCTCTTTCTCTGCCCCTTCTAAAGAAACTTGGTTGATAGAAATGTAATCACTTGTGTGCAAAACTGAATAATAAAGACCCAGATGACCATAGGCCGCTTTCCCTTTTCACAGGGAAAGTTGACTGGGTGTGATTTAAACTGAATATCATCACAGATAAGGGGCACGTTTCAGAAGGCGGGGATTTCATGAATAACCTCAGTCATACGGGAATTGAATCTACACTGTTGGCCTCGCTCTACATCACAAACCAGCTGTCCAGCCAACTGAGCTAAATCGGCTCCCACCGTAAGTAAAAGCACCACGAGTAATAGCATTGCTGTAGAATACCAAATAATTAAGCTCAGGCAACAATCCAAATTTCCAGGTTGTACTGAAGTGCTGGGCGCAGCTTATTGACAGTCTGCTATGGAATTGCTGTGTCTCTGGACCACTATGACTCACGTAGCTATGATGTTGTCACCAGAACTGAGATGCAGTGTTGTTTCTCTTTCCTCTCACTATCCAATGAAGTAAAGTAAAATGCCCACAGCAAAAAATCCTGGAATCCACAAGTCACTGCAAAGGTCCTTTAAATTTTGTAATTTTTCCACAGTCTCTGGCATTGCATATTGACTGTGTGGCTACATTTGAGTTTTACATGCTGAGCACTTGGGCACAAAGCCATATCTGATCATTCTCTTCAATGTGTTAGATTGTTCTCGTTGACATGTCCCGCAAGTTGAATATTGCACTTAATTGGTTAATGTATACCATGTGTCAGTGTCTGTCTATCCTTTGTTGCCACCACTCCAAGTGTTGCCTTCATATCGCTAAGATATTTAAAAGGAGAAACAAGCAGTCATTTGGAACGTTCAGATAGCTATCCGGGAACACCAGGAACATTGATTGCACTCATCGATCTGATGCAGACTGATAGTTCTAAACTGTAATGAACATTTTTAACTAGAATATATTTATCAGCATTTGACTTTGTGGCCTTGAAAAAACTCACTGCCTCACCTCAGCAGCAGCGGCATGCAGAGGGGGGGGGCCGACAGTGCGCTGGCCCCGGGCAGCCATTGGATGGGGGCAGCACCGCGGTCGGCCAGAGCGCGCCTGCGCACCGCGGTCGGGTGGAGCGCGCCTGCGCACCGCGGTCGGGTGGAGCGCGCCTGCGCACCGTGGTCGGCCGGAGCACGCCTGCGCACCACGGTCGGCCGGAGCGCGCCTGCGCACCGTGGTCGGCCGGAGCACGCCTGCGCACCGCGGTCGGGTGGAGCGCGCCTGCGCACTGCAGTCGGGTGGAGCTTTGGACTCGGAGGCTGGAGAAGGAGCAGAAAGGGTGCGAATTCTCCAGAATCGACGGCAATGCCACCATGGGTGAGTTTTATTTATTCTTTATCTTTATCTTTTGATCTATTTTAAAACTCTTCTCTGCACCCTCTCTGTAGCTGTCAACTTACTAAACTGTCGTGCCCAGAATTTGACATTTGGGCCAGGGGCACCCATTTGGGACAGAACCAGTATTTTATGAAGATTCATCATGGCCTCTTAACTTTTGCCCTCTTACCCTTTATACTTAAAGCCCAGGGTCCTATAAATGGGAGATTCTCAGAGACAGGGGCAGCACGGTAGCATGGTGGTTCGCATAAATGCTTCACAGCTCCAGGGTCCCAGGTTCGGTTCCCGGCTGGGTCACTGTCTGTGCGGAGTCGGCACGTCCTCCCCGTGTGTGCGTGGGTTTCCTCCGGGTGCTCCGGTTTCCTCCCACAGTCCAAAGGTGTGCGGGTTAGGTGGATTGGCCATGCTAAATTGCCCGTAGTGTCCTAAAAAAGTAAGGCGGGGGTTGTTGGGTTACGGGTATAGGGTGGATACGTGGGTTTGAGTAGGGTGATCATTGCTCGGCATAACATCGAGGGCTGAAGGGCTGGAGCTCGGATCTTGAACAGAGCTTTATATCTGGATTTGGGGACCCTTTATGCACTGGCATAGTGCACAAACAGGCCCCACATGACCAGGGTTTTGTGAAGAAGAAGGGATCTGGAAATGTGTCGACTGTGAAAATTATATTTGTGGAAATTGGGTGAAGTAATGCCGGTGTTTGATGAGACTTGGTGGTAAAGCTTTAGAGAAATGAAGATGGAATTTGATTTGAAGAAGTTCAACGTTTTGAAGGATATTGTGGCTGAAATGAATGCGATACGTGCTGAATGGGCTGACTGAGAAATGTGTGAGATATGTCTTTGTATCTGCTATGTGTAATTTATCGGTCATATTATTGCAATTTTCCTGTTAATTCATGTTTAATTTACGTTGATTTTGGTGTGATTGCTAATATAAAAGTTAAGTCTTGTATATTGGTCTTAGTTGGGTTGTTTGTAGTTTGTTTCCACAAGGGTCATAACAGTATTTCCATGACGTTGCTGCTCTTATCCTTCTCCATGGGGGTTGCAGAGGAGGGAGGCACAACTTTCGAGACATAACATCTCACCCATTGCTGCAAAGCAAAATGACTGAAGAAGAGAACAATATCCCTAGAATCCCAGCGCTAAGGGGAAATTGACTAAATCTTACAGTGCAATTTAACCTCAGGCAGCCATCCTATACCTTAGAGATGACCTAGAGGCAGCTTGGGACCTGTCGTGAAGGTGAGTGAGTGCCTTTAAATTTGCTTACCTTTCACTGGGAGCAGGGTTTGAGGGAATATCAGGTAAGCTCTTCGTTTCTTTTTCTTCTTCTTGTTTTTTTTAAAACCTAGAGGTGATGTCAGGGAAGGCAGTACAATGCTCCTCCTGCAGAATGTTTGAGGTGAGGGACGCCGTCAGTGTCCCTGCTGATTTCATCTGTGGGAAGTGCACCCAACTCCAGCTCCTCAAAAACCGTGTTAGGGACCTGGAGCTTGGGCTGGATGAACTTCGGATCATTCGGCAGGCAGAGGGGGTCATAGATAGGAGCTTCAGGGAAGTAGTTACACCAAAGACTGGAGATAGATGGGTAACTGTAAGAGGGACTGGGAAGAAGCAGTCAGTGCAGGAACCCCCTGCGGTCGTTCCCCTGAGTAACAAGTATACCGTTTTGGATACTTGTGGGGGGGACGACTTACCAGGGGTAAGCCATGGGGTACGGGCCTCTGGCACGGGGTCTGTCCCTGTTGCTCAGAAGGGAAGGGGGGAAAGGAGTAGAACATTAGTAATTGGGGACTCAATAGTCAGGGGCACAGATAGGAGATTTTGTGGGAGCGAGAGAGACTCATGTTTAGTATGTTGCCTCCCAGGTGCAAGGGTACGTGATGTCTCGGATCGTGTTTACCGGGTCCTTAAGGGGGAGGGGGAGCAGCCCCAAGTCGTAGTCCACATTGGCACTAACGACATAGGTAGGAAAGGGGACAAGGATGTCAGGCAGGCCTTTAGGGAGCTAGGATGGAAGCTCAGAGCGAGAACAAACAGAGTTGTTATCTCTGGGTTGTTGCCCGTGCCACGTGATAGTGAGATGAGGAATAGGGAGAGAGAGCAATTAAACACGTGGCTACAGGGATGGTGCAGGTGGGAGGGATTCAGATTTCTGGATAACTGGGGCTCTTTCTGGGGAAGGTGGGACCTCTATAGACAGGATGGTCTACATCTGAACCTGAGGGGCACCAATATCCTGGGGGGGGGGGAGATTTGTTAGTGCTCTTTGGGGGGGTTTAAACTAATTCAGCAGGGGCATGGGAACCTGGATTGTAGTTTTGGGGTACGGGAGATTGAGAGTATAGAGGTCAGGAGCACAGATTTGACTTCGCAGGAGGGTGCCAGTGTTCAGGTAGGTGGTTTGAAGTGTGTCTACTTCAATGCCAGGAGTATACGAAATAATGTAGGGGAACTGGCAGCATGGGTTGGTACCTGGGACTTCGATGTTGTGGCCATTTCAGAGATATGGATAGAGCAGGGACAGGAATGGTTGTTGCAGGTTCCGGGGTTTAGGTGTTTTAGTAAGGTCAGAGAAGGGGGCAAAAGAGGGGGAGGTGTGGCGCTGCATGTCAAGGACAGTATTACGGTGGCGGAAAGGATACTAGATGGGGACTCTTCTTCCGAGGTAATATGGGCTGAGGTTAGGAACAGGAAAGGAGAGCTCACCCTGTTGGGAGTTTTCTATAGGCCACCTAATAGTTCTAGGGATGTAGAGGAAAGGATGGCGAAGATGATTCTGGAAAAGAGCGAAAGTAACAGGGTAGTTGTTATGGGAGACTTTAACTTTCCAAATATTGACTGGAAAAGATATAGTTCGAGTACATTAGATGGGTCGTTCTTTGTACAATGTGTGCAGGAGGGTTTCCTGACACAATATGTTGACAGGCCAACAAGAGGCGAGGCCACATTGGATTTGGTTTTGGGTAATGAACCAGGCCAGGTGTTAGATCTGGAGGTAGGTGAGCACTTTGGAAACAGTGACCACAATTCGGTGACCTTTACGTTAGTGATGGAAAGGGATAAGTATACCCCGCAGGGCAAGAGTTATAGCTGGGGGAAGGGCAATTATGATGCCATTAGACATGACTTAGGATGTGTAGGTTGGAGAACAAGGCTGCAAGTGTTGGGCACACTGGATATGTGGAGCTTGTTCAAGGAACAGCTATTGCATGTTCTTGATAAGTACGTACCAGTCAGGCAGGGAGGAAGGGGTCGAGCGAGGGAACCGTGGTTTACCAAAGAAGTGGAATCTCTTGTTAAGAGGAAGAAGGAGGCCTATGTGAAGATGAGGCGTGAAGTTTCAGTTGGGGCGCTTGATAGTTACAAGGAAGCGAGGAAGGATCTAAAGAGAGAGCTAAGACGAGCAAGGAGGGGACATGAGAAGTCTTTGGCAGGTAGGATCAAGGAAAACCCAAAAGCTTTCTATAGGTATGTCAGGAATAAAAGAATGACTAGGGTAAGAGTAGGGCCAGTCAAGGACAGTGGTGGGAAGTTGTGTGTGGAGGCTGAGGAGATAAGCGAGATACTAAATGAATACTTTTCGTCAGTATTCACTCAGGAAAAAGATAATATTGTGGAGGAGAATGCTGAGACCCAGGCTATTAGAATAGATGGCATTGAGGTGCGTTGGGAAGAAGTGTTGGCAATTCTGGACAAGGTGAAAATAGATAAGTCCCCGGGGCCTGATGGGATTTATCCTAGGATTCTCTGGGAAGCCAGGGAAGAGATTGCTGAGCCTTTGGCTTTGATTTTTAGGTCATCATTGGCTACAGGAATAGTGCCAGAGGACTGGAGGATAGCAAAT
This sequence comes from Scyliorhinus canicula, assembly GCF_902713615.1. Lineage (NCBI taxonomy): Eukaryota > Metazoa > Chordata > Chondrichthyes > Carcharhiniformes > Scyliorhinidae > Scyliorhinus > Scyliorhinus canicula. The sequence goes on from NC_052158.1 coordinate 8,003,785, forward strand.
GTGGTCCCTTTGTTCAAGAAGGGGAGTAGAGATAACCCCGGTAACTATAGGCCGGTGAGCCTAACGTCTGTGGTGGGTAAAGTCTTGGAGAGGATTATAAAAGATATAATTTATAATCATCTGGATAGGAATAATATGTTTAGGGATAGTCAGCATGGTTTTGTGAAGGGTAGGTCATGCCTCACAAAACTTATCGAGTTCTTTGAGAAGGTGACTGAACAGGTAGACGAGGGTAGAGCAGTTGATGTGGTGTATATGGATTTCAGTAAAGCGTTTGATAAGGTTCCCTACGGTCGGCTATTGCAGAAAATACGGAGGCTGGGGATTGAGGGTGATTTAGAGATGTGGATCAGAAATTGGCTAGTTGAAAGAAGACAGAGAGTGGTAGTTGATGGGAAATGTTCAGAATTGAGTTCAGTTACGAGTGGCGGACCACAAGGATCTGTTCTGGGGCCGTTGCTGTTTGTCATTTTTATAAATGACCTAGAGGAGGGCGCAGAAGGATGGGTGAGTAAATTTGCAGACAACACTAAAGTCGGTGGAGTTGTAGACAGTGCGGAAGGATGTTGCAGGTTACAGAGGGACATAGATAAGCTGCAGAGCTGGGCTGAGAGGTGGCAAATGGAGTTTAATGTGGAGAAGTGTGAGGTGATTCACTTTGGAAAGAATAACAGGAATGCGGAATATTTGGCTAATGGTAAAATTCTTGGTAGTTGTGGGTGAGCAGAGGGATCTCGGTGTCCATGTACATAGATCCCTGAAAGTTGCCACCCAGGTTGATAGGGTTGTGAAGAAGGCCTATGGCATTTATTGGTAGAGGGATTGAGTTCCGGAGCCATGAGGTCATGTTGCAGTTGTACAAAACTCTAGTACGGCCGCATTTGGAGTATTGCGCACAGTTCTGGTCGCCTCATTATAGGAAGGACGTGGAAGCTTGGAACGGGTGCAGAGGAGATTTACCAGGATGTTGCCTGGTATGGAGGGAAAATCTTATGAGGAAAGGCTGATGGACTTGAGGTTGTTTTCGTTAGAGAGAAGAAGGTTAAGAGGTGACTTAATAGAGGCATACAAAATGATCAGAGGGTTAGATAGGGTGGACAGCGAGAGCCTTCTCCCGCGGATGGAGGTGACTAGCACGAGGGGACAATGCCTTAAATTGAGGGGTAATAGATATAGGACAGAGGTTAGAGGTGGGTTTTTTTACACAAAGAGTGGTGAGGCCGTGGAATGCCCTACCTTCAACAGTTGTGAACTCGCCAACATTGAGGGCATTTAAAAGTTTATTGGATAAGCATATGGATGATAATGGCATAGTGTAGGTTAGATGGCCTTTAGTTTTTTTTTCCATGTCGGTGCAACATCGAGGGCCGAAGGGCCTGTACTGCGCTGTATCGTTCTATGTTCTAAAGATAAAGAGGTCAGTGAATAGCTCTAGAACGGGTGCAACTACGTTTTCTATAGGTTTTTTGGTGATATTTAATGAAATATTTACGTGGGGCTTTGGGGCATACAATCAAGATTTGCCCCGGGCATCACCAGACCTCTGCACGCCACTGCTCAGCAGCGTTGTGCATAATGGTCCAACACTCCTACAGTGACAAGGGAACACAAACAGGCTAATCTAGATCCAATCCATTCCCTTGTCTCTTTCTACATGAACTTCCTAAACTCTTCCCTGTTCACCCCACATTTACCTTTATTTTGTTCAAGCAGTGAGCTTCCCTCTTAAAAATATTAATGGGCTTGACTTCGACACTGCTTTGTGGCAAATAATTCTGTATTCGAATAACCCTGTGTGCCAATAATTCTGATCACTGTTAGTGTGTGCTCTTGTCTAACAGATTGTTGATCACTTTTTAATTATGAAGGCCGATAGTAGGATTGTGATAGTGATTTGGAATGTTAACTGTCATGCTGTGAGTATCAACACAAAAGACTGTCCAATTTCTGCCATATGTAGCAATGTAACTCATGAATTAATATTGTTAGAAACTAGAGATATTTAAGTTGTCTGTGTGAGTGTTATGAAAAAGGTATGGCTTTAAGTTTAATTTATATTTCTGTATTTGTGTGCTAAACGGGGAACCTGGGTTTTGGTTTCACTTTAAAAGATGCCTGCATTTTAATGAGGTTTTATGATTCTTAAAGAAGGAAAACTCTGCTTTTAGGCCGCAACAGGAGGCCCCAGAAACAAAAAAGCAGTTTTAGTTCAGTTGGATAAAGTACCTTTCATAGTCATGGAGGAGTCTGAAAAGGAGAGTCAAAAGAAAGGTTTATTACAAAAAGTAAAGTATTTACACATAACAGTCCCGGTCGGGATTACTCTGCAGCCCAGCTCCTACCTGGGTCAGCTTTTAATGTACTGAGTTAACAAGCCCACTGATGGGCCTTCGCCACTCAGTCAGGGAGAACATACTCTATGAGGCCCATGGGGAGATTAATTGGGTCATCCCCATGAGTTCTAACATCCCTCATCCCCCCCCCCCTCCCCGCCCCAAAGTCCATATGTCCCTCCAAAGAAGGTCAGGAAGGAGGAAGTCTGCTTCTCTTTGCCCATGGCTACACTTCCAGTAGCTGCGGGACTGGGTCAAGGGTTACGTAGCATGTTGTGGAATTATACTTCCTCGATCACCATTGAGTGGTACCACTGGCGACTGATCCCTGGCCTGGTCGCCATCGGATGTCTGGGTCTCCATCTCCGAGTCAGAGTTTACTACCTCTCATCTCTCTGTGGCAGGGGCCCCATTTGTCAGGGTGACGTGGCTAAGGGACTGTTCGTCTGATGGGGCATGGCTTAACAAATTGCAATCATATGCCTGAGTGATTGGAATGGATTTGTGATTGGAATGCACTTACCTCTCTTTGCTGTAGTTGATGTTTGTAAACATTGGAGTTTCAGCACTTGGAGTCACTCATGAGATCAATGGCTCACGCGTCAAGGCTGCAGCTGTTTTCTGGAAGCTATCAATTACAACCCACTACTAGAAATGAATGAGTGGCTTGCAGCTAATGGATCTGAGGGGTTGAAATCCAGGTACTAACACGTGGAACTTCCAGGTAAGTGTTATAGTTGTAATATTTTTCACTAGCCATGTCTGGAGGCTCTTTTCTGGGGGTGGGGGATGTCGTGAGTGGTGGTCTGTAGGGGGATTCCCTTTAGTCAGGGGTCCCTTTAGTTAGGAGGTCCATGTGGGGTGTTCCTTTAGTTACGGGGTCTCTCTATGGGTCCCTCTAGTTAGTGGATCTCTGGGGGAGTTACTTCAATTAGGGGATCCCAGGAGGTCTCCATATTCATGGTGTCCATGGGGGGGGGTCTCCCTATTCATGTTGGGGAGGGGAGCAAACAGGCCAGGCGGCTAGATTCTGGAGAATGCAGTGGCAACAGCATGGTCGGACGCTCAAGGCAGCAGCCTAGGTGCAGGGTCACCCTACACCTAAGGGCCTGGCCGCCCATCAGGCTGGCAGGGGCCCAGAGAGGGAGGCAGGCGACAGCACTAGGTGTACAGTCATCGCTGGTCACTTGAGGAACTGTCTTTCAGCATGTGCCGCAGGAGGCTCCACCTCAACAAGGGGATGGTGTGGCACCTGTGACATTTCCTTAGGACTTGTCACCGCATGGAGAAGGAGCATACCCACTCCTGATGGCCGTCAACGTCACCGCAGCCCTGTACCTTTACACATCAGGTTCATTCCAGGCTCGAGCGGAACTTGGGGTGGCATATCCCAACTTAGAGCCCACAAGTGCATCCATGAAGTCATGGATGCTTGTTTGCCTGGGCAGCTGCCTATACAAACTTTGACCTGGACCTGCCTATACAAACTGTGATCTGGACCTAGCTCATCAAGATGTCAGGGTGCCCCAAGTCCAGGGTGCAATAGAAGGCATGTGTGTCGTCTTGCGCGCACCAGGCAGTCCGGGAGCATTCTACATTAACTGGAAGGGGTTCTGCTCCCTGAATATTCAACATGTGTGTGATCACCACCTCAAGATCATGAACCTGTATGCATGCTTCCCCGGGGCATCTACACCCTGGGGCAGTCAGAGATCCCCGGCATCTTCAAGGGACCTCCGAGGATTATCATTTGGCTCTTGGAGAATAATGGGTACCTGCTGTGGTCCTGGCTAATGCCGCCAATGCTGAGGCCAGAGACCGGTGCGGAGACCCAGTATAACGAGGCCCATTTGGCCACTCGGGCTGTCATTGAGTGGTGCACCTGACTGCTAAAAATGCAGATCAGGTGGCTCGACCGCTTTGGTGGTGCACTACAGCACATACCGCCCCCCAGAGGGTCACCCACCATTATGGTGGTCTGCTGTGTCCTCCACAACCTGGCACAGCAGCAGGGATGCGTTCGAGGTGGAGGAGGAGGAAAATGCGGCCATGTCTGAGGAGGAGGACAAGGAGGAGCCGAACCAGGAGGGGCTGGAAGATGAGCCCATGCAGGACCCGTGAGAGCAGTCAGAGAACTGAGGACAGGTCAGTGCAGCGAGGGTCCAGCATGCCTTGTGGGCTCTAGGTCGGGATATGCCACCCAAGCCTGGAATGAACCTGATGTGTAAAGGTACAGGGCTGCAGTGACCTTGGCGGCCACCGGGAGTGGGTGAGCTCCTCCTCTATGTGGTGCGTTCATAGAATTTACAGTGCAGAAGGAGGCCATTTGGCCCATCGAGTCTGCACCGGCTCTTGGAAAGAGCACCCTACTCAAGTCCACACCTCGACCCTATCCCCGTAACCCAGTAACCCCACCTAACATTAAGGGCAATTTGGACCCTAAGGGCAATTTATCATGGCCAATCCACCTAACCTGCACATCTTTGGACTGTGGGAGGAAACCGGAGCACCCGGAGGAAACCCGCGCAGACACAGGGAGAACGTGCAGATTCCACACAGACAGTGACCCAAGCCGGGATTCGAACCTGGGACCCTGGAGCTGTGAAGCATTTGTGCGAACCACCATGCTACCGTGCTGCCACTGTGCTACAATGAAGAGGGAGGTCCTCATCATCGCCCGCTTCTTGTAGGATGTGGCTTTGTCTCAGGTGTAATGTGTTTGAATGGTGAATAATCGTGACCCTAACTGTTCCTAGGTACTGATGATGCCACCCGCCCTCCCCGCAATGCTCTCTCAATGATCCTCACATTGCTTAACCCTCCCTGCTCCAGGTGTATCCCATGATGCACATCAGAGGCGGAGCCAGCCCGCTGCTTACCATGCCCTGTGGTCTTTGATGCCCCTGGCGGGTGTCCTCTGGGGCCTGAGGGACCTGGCCGCCTGGCCAGTGGCAAATTCTTCGCCTTGCCACCCTGTTCTACCCGCTGACTCCAAGAAGCACCATTGCCAGGAGAAAGAGGATTTGGGAGAGCTGGTGACTGCCAGAAGATCTTAGTCTCTTAATTATAATCAATAGACACAATAAAATATTTTATTTTGCATCCGAGAAGTGTAACTTAAATTGTACTGAGTTATGAAGTGTATACGAGACATTTAAACCGCATGGTAGATTCCTACATCAGGTAATAGAGAGGCATCACTGAGGGCATCCACACCTTGGTGCAGACAATGGGGAGCCTCCAGAGGTGGCAGAGCTACATGAGGTAGGGGCCTCTTGACCTCAATCCAGCCAGGGCTCCATCGCAAGGTGACCCCCAGGGCCCTATGGGCGCTGACCGGGAGGAGGGAACACCAGAGGCCAACAATTCACACCTCTTTAACCTGTTATTACCCCTCGCTCTGAATCTGTAAAGACTTAATTACCTGCAAATGCTAGCATTCAAAGCATTGTCTTGCATCTTTGACTTTGTCTATATATATGTTTCTGGAACCTACCTCTTCATTCACCTGAGGAAGGAGCAGTGCTCTGAAAGCTAGTGATTTGAAACAAACCTGTTGGACTTTGACCTGGTGTTGTAAGATTTCTTACTGTTCCCAATTTTAGACAAACACTGAAGTGAGAAGCTGGCACAACTTTCTCACTGATACCTATATGTTAACATCACTTTTCTTAAAATCATTATTAAAACATTTTTATGTGCAGCCCTTTCATATTCAGATTATTATCATTTAGGTGGGTGCAGGTGGGTGGTCTTTGATTGTTAATTTATTTGAGGAGGGCCCTTCAACCAGTGTCACTGGTCCAGGCACTCAGTTGTACCAAACCAGGGTTGGTGTTTCAGCCATGCCCAACACCATGTTACCAGAGTAACTAGGGATGGACAATAAATCACTTAACAGTGGTACCCAGACCCCAGGAAATTGTATGACAGACCAGATTACAGAAAATCAAACAAGACAGATTAATTCCTGATAAGAATGGTCGGTAGCTCAGTGTTAACCTCTCCTAACTTTGTGTCCCTTGTGTCTGGGTTTGTCTTTCTCATACTCACTGTAGTTTATGAGAAGATAGTAAGAAGACTTACAACATCAGGTTCAAGTCCAACAGGTTTGTTTCAAACCTGAGGAAGGAGCAGTGCTCCGAAAGCTAGTGTTTGAAACAAACATGTTGGACTTTAACCTGTTGTTGTAAGACTTCTTACTGTGCTCACCCCAGTCCAAAGCCAGCTTCTCCACATTATGAGAAGATAGACAATAAATGCCCGGGGATTCAAGTACAAGATGCTACAGGTGCAAGATTAAAGAGAAGGGCGGGATTATTCGTTCCTGAGATGAAGTGTTGATACCGGGGCAGGATTTGTGCACTTCTACAACAACAAAACTGCTGCCGCACCTGGACCGATTCAGCGATCATTGAGGGGCTAGCACCAGTGCCACATAGAACACAATCAATTCCAATGTAAAACTGTGCTGGACTCACCAGGTTCGAGATTGACACTTGGGAGGCTGACAAGCTGCTGCCACACATGCACACTTCACTCCCCACACACACACTCATCCCACCCAACAAGATAGCACTGGTTGCGTTGGAGCATGCCCATCCCATTGATGGGTGGGCTGCGGCCACTGGGCATACCTAGGGGGGGTGGGCTGGGGGGACACCAATATGACCCGTGGCACTAAGTTCACAGTGGCCAGTCAGCAACCTGCCCAGCTGCATAGCTGCCTTTCAGGCTGCGGCAATGGTGTTCCATGCCCATCCACCCTGACCACACAGCCCACCTCCTGGCCAACCCCTCTACTCCTCCCTGCCCTGGCAGAAGTCCCGCCTTCCCCAGCCAGCGGCAAAACCATCAGCGCACTATAGTGACGCTGGACACCTTCCAAACCCCCTCTCACCCCTCAGCACCCACGGTGCCTGTTTTCCGATTTTTAAAAGAACAAGTGAACCTTGCCAGCAGGAATTCCAGTGGAGGCAATCGTGATATCCCAGAGAATACCGGGTCAGGCCCGATAATGCCATGTGGAGTAGAACACAAAGACACCGCCAGGAGCTCAATAGCAATACTGAAAAATAGTGAATGGGGACAACCCGTCTGGTACTTCAATGGAAGTTGTAGAGTGGGTCCAAAAATGGATACTTCGTGGCACCAGAGAACTGTGGTTTGGCGTGAACCCTTCATCCGCCACGATTTTGCATCAAAACCGATTCTCCGCCCAATCGCTTTTCCCATTTCGGCGTCAGCTGATGGAAAATCCCGTCCAAGAGATTTAGAACCAAACAAAATAAACCAATTCTTCACACAGTGTTGTGAGGCTGTGAGGCAGGGTCAGTGATTGCGATACCCTCAATTATGACACAGGAGAAAAGATTGGTTATTTAAAGGCTTTAATCATCAAACAACTGAACAGCAGCCGAGAAGTGTGCTCACCACATGCTGCCCAGTGAGCCTCATTTTATATACTGTTTCCTGGGGGCAGAGCCAGAGGCTGAGTCCCCCAGGGTTCCAAACCCAGTCTTAAAGGGCCAATGTATTAAAGGTAAGGTACCGTGACAGCAGCTACTGATACCATTCATCACAGTGATTGAGGGAGAATATTCTGGAATTCTGGACAAGTGGTTCTCAGCCTCTTACCCAACCCAGATCTCACTGCAGTCAAAGTGTGGCATTCAACTAACCCTGAAAATAATGATGGTGCCGCCGTGAAATCTATTCAACAATCTTCACTTTCTGAATAAAATCCTTATTTTGAGGCCACACATTGTGAATGGGGATTATTATTAAATAGTGATCGATGTGCGATTACAGACTGAGTCCAAACCAGGAAATGTTTCTCAATTCAGGAAGTCAGTGAAACCGAAAGTAAAAGTTTGCAGCGAGGGACGAGCTGTTGTTGGGAACATTTTTACTCTTCACAGATGTTGGAAAAAGGCAGAAAATCTTGGATCAGGTTGTGGGAAAGTCAGAGGTGAGTCCCAAATCTTTTTTATTTTGGGGAGGGTTTATTTCCTGTGGGATTGGGTATTTTTTATTCAGGCTGAAAGGTGCCGATCAAATGGAAGGAATTGAACTAAGAGCGGCTGGAGATTGTCCAGGGAGAAGTGAGAAACTTTCTAAAATGTCTGTAATCCTGAAGGGAGAGTGGAACTGGCTCCGATCAGGATAAGGGAATGGGAGCCAGAGGAGATTTCAAAGCTGAAACCGTCAGAGTCAAACACAGCGACCAGAAAGAGAGACGGAAATAAAAAGGAGGAACAGAGTCTTGTGACGGTCATTACATTAAACTTTACACATTTATATTTCTAATAATATAACCCTGTCGGTAGTTATCGCGCCTCCTTTCTGAAAACAGATCTTTAATTTCAGAGTTTCTCTTGTGTTAAAAGCTCCGATTCCATTCTGTCCCATCGTCGATGTTTCACCATCGAGAGCGGTGACTTCAGCTGCCGCCACCCTCAACCCCCTCCCCCCCCAGCACTGACCCCCCCCCCCCCACACCCCTGAACACCCCCCCCCCCCCGAACACCCCCCAACCCCCCCATCACCCCCCACACCCTGAACCCTCCCAACACTGAACACCCACCAACCCCCCCCCGAACACCCCCCACACCCTGAACCCCCCCCCAACACTGAACACCCACCAACCCCTGAGCCCCCCCAACACTGAACACCCACCAACCCCCCCCCCCGAACACCCCCCACACCCTGAACCCTCCCAACATTGAACACCCCCCACACCCTGAACACCCCCAACCCCCCACACCCTGAACCCCCCCAACACTGAACACCCCCCACACCCTGAACCCCCCCAACCCCCCCACAGCCTGAACCCCCCAGCCCCCCATACCCTGAACCCCCCACACCCTGAACCCCCCAACCCCTCACACCCTGAACCCCCCAACACTGAACCCCCCCTGAACCCCCATCACACCCACACCCTGAACCCCCCAACCCCACACACCCTGAACCCCCCCAACCCCTCACACCCTGAACCCCCCCAACACTGAACACCCACCAACCCCCCCGTGAACACTCCCCACACCCTGAACCCCCCCAAATCCCCCCACACCCAGAACCCCCCAACACTGAACACCCACCAGCCCCCCAAACCCCCCCCCCCAAGCCCCCCGAACACCCCCACACCCTGAACCCTCCCAACCCCCCACACCCTGAACCCCCCCCAACCCCCCCACACCCTGAACGCCCCCAACACTGAACACCACCAGCCCCCCTGAACACCCCCAACCCCCCTGAACACCCCCAGACCCTGAACCCCCCCAACCCCCCACACCTTGAAACCCCCCCAACACTGAACACCTACCAACTCCCCCCGCGAACACTCCCCACACCCTGATCCCCCCAAACCTCCCCCACCCTGAACCCCCCCAAACCCCCACACCCTGAACCCCCCCACCCTGAGCACCCCCCAAACCTCCCCCACCCTGAACCCCCCAACCCCCACACCCTGAACCCCCCCACCCTGAGCACCCCCCAAACTCCCACACCCTGAACCCCCCACCCTGAGCACCCCCCAAACCCCCCCACCCTGAACCCCCCAAACACTCCCCCCACCCCCACCCTGAACCCCCCCAAACGCCGCACCCCCACCTGAACACCCTCCCCCCGACCCCCCGGACAGCCTCCACCCCCCGAAACTCTCTCTCACCTTCCCCCAAACCTCTCGCCCCGAACCTCTGCCTCTCCCCCCCGAACCTCTCCCTCACCTCCCCCCGAACCTCTCCCCCGTACCTCTCCCTCAACCCCCCCGAACCTCTCCCTCAACCCCCCCCCGAACCTCTCCCTCACCCGCCCCAAACCTCTCCCCTGAACCTCTCTTCCACCCCCTTGAACCTCTCCCACCCCACCGAACCTCCCCCCCGAACCTCTCTTGCCTGCCCCCGAACCTCTATTGCCCCCCGAACCTCTCTCGGTCCCCCAACCTTTCTCTCACCTCCCCCGAACCTCTACCCCCTGAACCTCTCCCCCCTGAACCTCTCTCCCTCAACCCCCCCCCGAACCTCTCCCTCAACCGCCCCGGACCTCTCCCCTGAACCTCTCTTCCACTCCCCTGAACCTCTCCCACCCCCACCGAACCTCCCCCCCCCAAACCTCTCTTGCCTGCCCCCGAACCTCTCTTGCCCCCCGAACCTCTCTCGCTCCCCCAACCTTTCTCTCACCCCCCCCCGAACCTCTACCTCCTGAACCTCTCCCCCCCGAACCTCTCTTGCCTGCCCCCGAACCTCTCTTGCCCCCCGAACCTCTCTCGCTCCCCCAACGTTTCTCTCACCTCCCCCGAACCTCTCCCCCCCGAACCTCTCCCCCCTGAACCTCTCTCCCCTCAACCCCCCCAAACCTCTCCCTCACCCGCCCCGGACCTCTCCCCTGAACCTCTCTTCCACTCCCCTGAACCTCTCTTCCACCCCCCTGAACCTCTCCCACCCCCACCGAACCTCCCCCCCCGAACCTCTCTTGCCTGCCCCCGAACCTCTCTTGCCCCCCGAACCTCTCTCGCTCCCCCAACCTTTCTCTCACCTCCCCCGAACCTCTACCCCCCTGAACCTCTCCCCCTGAACCTCTCTCCCCTCCCCTGAACCTCTCCATCCTCCCCCGAACCTCTCTCCCCTCCCCCGAACCTCTCCCCCCCCCGAACCTCTCTCCCCCTGAACCTCCCGCTCCCCTCCCTCCTCTCCCCGAACCTCTCTCCCCCTGGCCCCTCCTTGAACCTCTGTCCCCCCCCTCCCGAACCTCTGTCCCCCCTCCCCCCGAACCTCTCTCCCCCCCCGAACCTCTCTCCCCCCCGACCCTCTCTCGCCTCCTGAACCTGTCTCCTCCTCCCGAACCTCTCTCCCTCCCCCCCCGAACCTCTCTAACCCCCCCCCCGAACCTCTCTCCACCCCGAACCTCTCCATTCCCCCCGAATCTCTCTCCCCCTCCACCCAAACCTCTCTCCCTCCTGAACCTCTCCACTCCCCCTCCTGAATCTCTCCATTCCACCCCGCGAACCTCTCCACTCTCCCCTGAACCTCTCCACTCTCCCCTGAACGTCTCCACTCTCCCCTGAACCTCTCCACTCCCCCCCCGAACCTCTCCACTCCTCCCCCCCCTTCCCCGAGGCGTTCAAAGGGGCGGCAGGCCTTCACCAGGTGCACACGGTCCGGCCGGTAGAAATGCGGCTTGCACTCCGCACAGACCTGGCAGTCTCTGGTGACTGTCTGTACTTCCTCGGCAGAGTAGGGCAGATTGCGGGCCTTGACAAGATGGTACAACCATGTGACCCCGGGTGAGAAAGGATGTCATGTATGGCCTGGAGTCGGTCTACTTGTGCGCTGGCACATGTACCTCTGGATAGGGCGTCTGGGGGCTCATTGAGTTTGCCGGGGCGATACAGAATCTCATAATTATAGGTGGAGAGCTCGATTCTCCACCGCAAGATTTTATCATTTTTGATCTTGCCCCGCTGCGTGTTATTGAACATGAAGGCTACCGACCGTTGGTCAGTGATTAGAGTGAATCTCCTGCCGGCCAGGTAATGCCTCCAATGCTGCACAGTTTCAACGATAGCCTGGGCCTCCTTTTCGACGGACGAGTGCTGAATTTCTGAGGCATGAAGGGTGCGGGAAAAGAATGCCACGGGTCTGCCTGTCTGATTGAGGGTGACGGCAAGGGTTACGTCTGACGTGTCGCTTTCTACTTGGAAGGGCAGTGTCTTGTCTGCTGCGTGCATCCCGGCCTTAGCTGTGTCTGCTCTGATACGGGCGAAGGCCTGTTGTGCCTCGGCCTTAAGGGGAAAATGGATGGACTGAATGAGTGGACGGGCCTTGTCCGCGTATTGTGGGACCCACTGAGCGAGTATGAAAAGAACCCCAGGCAGCGTTTGAGGGCCTTGGGGCAGTGGGGGAGGGGAAGCTCCATGAGATGGCACATGCGGTCGGGATTGGGTCCCAGAACTCCGTTCTGGACCACATAGCCGAGGATGGCTAAGCGGGTCGTGCTGAACACACACTTCTCCTTATTGTAGGTGAGGTTGAGGAGAGTGACGGTGCGGAGGAATTTAGCAAGGTTGGCATCGTGGTCCTGCTGATCATGGCCGCAGATGGTGACGTTGTCTAGTTACGGAAAAGTGGCCCGCGAACCGTACTGGTCGACCATTCGGTCCATCTCCCTTTGGAAGACTGAGACCAATAGTGACGCCGAAGGGAACCCTGAGGAAGTGATAGAAACGACCGTCCGCCTCAAAGGCAGTGTATGGACGGTCCGATTTTATGAATGGGGAGCTGGGGGTAGGCGGATTTTAGGTCAATCGTTGAGAAGACCCGATATTGCACATCTGATTGACTATATTAGATATGCGTGGGAGGGGGTACGCGTCGAGCTGCGTGTACCGATTGATGGTCTGGCTGTAGTCCACGACCATTCTATGCTTCTCCTCAGTTTTAATGACTACCACTTGAGCTCTCCAGGGGCTGTTGCTGGCCTCGATGATACCCTCCCGAAGCAGCCGCCGGACCTCGGACCTGATGAAGGTCTTGTCCTGGGTGCTGTACCGTCTGCTCCTGGTGGCAAAGGGTTTGCAATCCGAAGTTAGATTGGCAAAGAGGGAGGGGGGGGGTCAACCTTTAGGGTCGCGAGGCCGCATACAGTGAGGGGTGGTAGGGGCCCGCCGAATTTGAGGACGAGGCTCTGGAGGTTGCACTGGAAGTCCAGGCCTAGTATTAGTGCAGCGCAGAGATTAGGAAGGACATAGAGGTGGAAGCCGCTGAATTCTAAGCCCTGGACCGTGAGAGTGACTGTGCAGAACCCCCGGATTGGGACGGAATGGGATCCGGAGGCCAGTGAGATTATTTGGTTGGCGGGGTGAACCGCGAGGGAGCAGCGCCTTACTGTATCCGGGTGGATGAAGCTTTCGGTGCTCCCGGAGTCCAGCAGGCAAGAGGTCACGTGACCATTGATTTTCACCGTCGTCGAAGCGGTGGCCAGGTTGTGTGGACCAGACTGGTCGAGTGTCATCGAGGCGAGCTGCGGTTGATCATCACTGGTGTCGGAAGACGAAGAGCGTGGGGGCCGCCAGTCATGGAATGTCGTCAGCGTCCATGCCCCGTGGGGAAGACAAGATGACGGTGAATAAAGATCCTGCGGGGGACAAAATGACGGCGCCCATGGGCCGCATGTTGCTGGAGCTGAACAAGATGGCGGCGCCCATGGGCCGCTCGTGGACTGAGGGGGGAAGATGGCGGCGCCCACTGGCTGGTCGCTGCCCCGGGAGGTGAAAATGGCGGCGCCCACTGGCCGCACGTGGCCCCGGGGGATGAAGATGGCAGTACCCACTGGCTGCGCGTGGTCCGGGGGTGAAGATGGCAGCGCCCACTGGCCGCGCGTGGTCCCGGGGGATGAAGATGGCAGTACCCACTGGCCGCACGTGGCCCCGGGGGATGAAGATGGCAGTACCCACTGGCTGCGCGTGGTCCGGGGGTGAAGATGGCGGCGCCCACTGTGCGTGTGTCAGGGGTAAGGGGGCGATAGCGGCGACTGCGAGGGCCTGGCACACTGCGGCGAATTGGCCCTTTTTGCTGCAAGCCTTGCAAATGGCAGTGCGGGCCAGGCAGCGATGGCGGGTGTGCTTCTGCTGGCAGCAGAAGTAACATCGGGGACCCCTGGGATTGGCGTGTGGTGCAGGCGTATTGGCTGGGTAAGGCCCTGGCTGGGGCGGCCGTTTGCGGGGTCCACAAGAGATAGGAGGAGTGGGCCGCGCGGCCGGAGGGGTAGGCCTGCGAGTTACGTGAGGCGACCGTCATGGAGAGCGCCAGCATTTTAGTCTCCACTAGGTCGAGCGTGGCCCCCTCAAGTAGTCTTTGGCTGATGAGGTCCGACCCAATCCCCGTTACAAAAGCATAGTGCATGAGGAGATTAGAATATTCGGTGGCCGTGACGGCCTGACAGTCACAGTCCCGGATGAGTGGGATTAGGGCCTGCCAGACGTCTTCAATGGACTCACCAGGGAGTTGGAGCAAGTGGCGAGTACGTGTCTGGCAAAGAGTGTGTTCGCTTTCTGCGCGTAGTTCTCTTTGAGGAACGCCATGGCGTCTGTGTAGGTCGGGGCGTCCTGGATCAGCGGAAATACGCTGGAGATCAATCTTGAGTACAGGATCTATATCTTCTGAGCCTCCGTCGGTGGGGTGGTTACTGAGTTTATGTAAGCCTCGAAGCAAGTTAGCCAGTGATTAAAGTCTTTTCTGGCGTTGGTCAATTGCGGATCGAGCTGCAGGCGATCTGGTTTGATTCGGAGGTCACTTGTAGAACCTCTCCCCCCCCGAACCTCTCCACTCCCCCCCGAACCTCTCCACTCCCCCCCGAACCTCTCCACTCCCCCCCGAACCTCTCCACTCCCCCCGAACCTCTCCACTCCCCCCCGAACCTCTCCACTCCCCCCCCAAACCTGTCCACTCCCCTGAACCTCTCCACTCCCCACTGAACCTCTCCACTCCCCCCTGAACCTTTCCACTCCCCCCCCTGAACCTCTCCACCCTCCCGAACCTCTCCAACCCCCGCCGATCCTCTCCACTCCCCCCCCCGAGCCTCTCCACTTCCCCCCGAACCTCTCCAACCCCCCGAACCTCTCCACCCCCTGATCCTCTCCACTTCTCCCCCCTGGACCTCTCCACTCCTCCCCCCTGAACCTCTCCACTCCCCCCCCCCCCGAAACTCACTCCCCCCCCGAACCTCTCGACTCCCCTCCGATCCTCTCCACTCCCCCCCGACCCTGAACCTCGTCACCCCCCCAAACCTCTCCTCCCCCTCTCCGATCCTTTCCACTCCCCCCCCAAACCTCTCCACTTCCCCCCCCGAACCTCTCCACCCCCCCGAGTCTCTCCACTTCTCCCCCCCTGAACCTCTCCACCCTCCCCGAAACTCATCACTCCCCCCGAACCTGTCCACTCCCCCCCGAACCTCTCCACTCCCCCCCGAACCTCTCCACTCCCTCCCCCTGAACCTCTCCACTCCCCCCGAACCTGTCCACTCCCCCCGAACCTCTCCACTCCCCCCCGAACCTCTCCACTCCCTCCGCCCTGAACCTCTCCACTCCCCCCTCGAACCTCTCCACTCCCCCCTGAACCTCTCCACTCTCCCCCCGAACCTCTCCACTCCCCCCCCCCGAACCTCTCCCTCCCCCCGAACCTCTCCACTCCCCCCCGAACCTCTCCACTCCCCCGAACCTCTCCACTTCTCCCCCCCGAACCTCTCCACTTCCCCCCCCCGAACCTCTCCACCTCCCCGAATCTCTCCACTTCTCCCCCCCTGAACCTCTCCACTCCCCCCCTGAACCTCTCCCCCGAACCTCTCCACTCCTCCCCGAACCACTCCACTCCCCCCCGAACCTCTCCACTCCCCCCCGAAACTGTCCACTCGCCCCCCCGAACCTCTCACCCGAACCTCTCCACTCCTCCCCGAACACTCCACTCCCCCCCCGAACCTCTCCACTCCTCCCCGAACCTCTCCACTCCCCCGAACCTCTACCCCCGAACCTCTCCACTCCTCCCCGAACCTCTCCACTCCCCCCCCGAACCTCTCCACTGCACCCCCGAACCGCTCCACTCCCCCCGAACCTCTCCCCTCCCCTCAAACCTCTCCACTCCCCCCTGAACCTCTCCACTCCCCCCCTGAACCTCTCCACTCCCCCCTCAAACCTCTCCACTCCCCCCTGAACCTCTCCACTCTCCCCCCGAACCCCTCCACTCCCCCCCGAACCTCTCCACTCCCCCCCAAACCTCTCCACTCCCCCCCCCCGAACCTCTCCACTGCAACCCCGAACCTCTCCACTCCCCCTGAACCTCTCCACTCCCCCCTCGAACCTCTCCACTCCCCCCCCGAACCTCTCCACTCCCCCCCCGAACCTCTCCACTCCCTCCCCCTGAACCTCTCCACTCCCCCCGAACCTGTCCACTCCCCCCCGAACCTCTCCATGCTTAACCTTGTTAGTTTGTTACAGTGGATATGGTATGAAAATAGCAAGACATGGTCAAACTAAACTAAAATCAAACCACCCAGGTCTGCTCACAGAGGTTAGCAGGCTGCACTGTGCTCCAAATGAGCTTTGACAAAGAGTCATCAGACTAGAAATGTTAGCTCTTTTCTCTCCCTACAGATGCTGCCAGACTTGCTGAGATTTTCCAGCATTTTCCCTTTCGTTTCAGATTCCAGCATCCACAGTAATTTGCTTTTCTCCAAATGAGCTTTGTACTAATATTCTGCAGGAGACATGATTATCTTTTGTGATTTGTTTTGTAACCCACTGCTCATGCAATCCTGTATCTTGACTTTTCCCTGCAGCTTAACGCAATGATGATTGTTCAACCTCATTCACGATAGTACTCCTGGATCTATTTCTTGAACAGTATTTCTCTGCCAAAGGTAAGCTTGTAAACTGCATGACTCTTTAATAAAAATACTGAGGAAAAGATAAACTGTCTGAAGAACATGGAGAAGTAAAGAATGTCAACCCTGAAATTATAATCTGGGACATTGTCATGTTGGTCTGAAATTCCACACTCCATCATTTTATTAGAATTGTTAGTTTGATTAGTTGACACATTTGCTAAAGGGGATGGAGATCGCTGAAATATTCCTCACAATCTTTCAATCTTCCATAGGTATGGGAGAGGTGCCAGAGAATTGGATATTATTCATGCATGTGTTTCAGGGCAAGTAACTGCAGGCCAGCAAGTTTAACATCAATAGTGGGTAAGATCTTAGAAACAATAATCAGGGAAGAAATCAGTCGGCACTTGGAGAGGTTTGAGTTAATAAGGAGAGGCAGCATGGCTTAGCATTAAAGGCTGGTTAACAAAATTCTGACTCGAGGAGTAGGAGGCTCAGTGTCAGCTTGGATACAAATTGACTTAAGGACAGACAAGAGCAGTCCTGGTAAGTGTTTATTTTTCAGAGGGAGGATGATGGGAAGTGGGGAATTGTATTTACAGCAGGCAGTCATGTGGTGGGCACGTTTGCTCAGCATTAGGAGGGGAGTGCCTGTTCCACAGATTCATATACAGCACAGTACCTTGAGGGTCATCGCTCGGACCACTGCTGATACAAAGGAAAGTTTCAAAACTTGCTGATTGAAAAACAAATTCTGAGGAGTACTGAAGGATCTTATGATTGCGAATTTTATTCAATTCAGGGTTACCGGTTGTTCTTATACATTGCTGAAACTCAGTAGAAATTCAAGTTTTAAACTTGTCAGGTGCAAATAAGAATTGTTTTATTTGGAGTTCATTGGTTACAACTTGAAAATCATTTAAAAGGTAGTTTGTAGACAATTTGATTTTCTTCAAAGAATCACAGGAATTATCTTCTGAGACAATAGCCCGAACACACCTTTAAAAGTCAAAGTCTGAAGTCAAAGTCTGAAAATGAAATATGAATACAGAACTCTTTTCTAATTCTCTTCCTTTCCTTTCTGTCTCTCTCTCTCTTTCTCTTTCTCTCTCTGTCTCTCTCTTTTCCTTTCTCTTCTTTTTCTTACTCTCAAAATGGTGGCCAAATCGTCCATGGATATACTATTTCATATCTGTCTTAAGCGATCCGATCACACCCCAATATAATCCTAATTGGTTTGGGTTAGACTCAAACACATTTGATTTGCTAGCAAGCTGTCCATCTTCACGATGTAACATTACTTCCAATTGTTGCCTGCTTGTATATTTTTCATGGGATATTGTCCTTTATCAAAACCAGCAAAAACTGGTCTAATGCTAACCTACCTATTGCCACAATGGAGACCTCATGCTGACCTCACTGCTGCAACAATGGAGACCTTGTGTTATCTCATCATGCCATGCTGGGCATCTATTTCAATTCAGTCTTTTATAAAATAATGTTGGAATCAAATATATATATATTATATTTGATTCGATGTTTTAATTGTCCATTTATTAAAAACAAGGCAACACAGTCTAAAATGTTTCGGCTTGTATAATCATGGAATGTAATTCACCCTAATCTCAAACGGCGTGAGAATCGTGCAATCCTTCATTCTTATTCCTCGTTGCCATGGATTCAACCCTTGTCCTTGGAAAAATGTAATGATCTTATCAGACTTCTGTGTTTTGCAAACTCATGACTGAGTTTGGAAATTATATAGTTTCTTTCATTTTAAAACTGGGAATTAATATTTATGCTTTAAGCAGCTTTTTACCTATATTAAGTGTATTTAAAATACCTGGCTTCTACAAGTACCAATTGGTGAAGATGGTACAAATTGATGGCAATAGGACATGCAGAAGCTAGGAAAATGGGCAGACAGGCAGCAGATGGAATTTAATACAGAGAAGTGTGAGGTGATGGATTTTGGCAGAATGGATTAGGAAAGGCAATTTAGACTTAATGACACAATTCTAAAGAGTGAGTAGAGACAGAGGGACTTTATGATGGATATGTATTTATCTTTGAATACAGCAGGACATATTGAGAAAGTGATCAGCAAAGCATGAACTGTTGGGCTCCATGAATAGAAATGTTGAGTACAAAAGCAGGGGAGTTACTCGAAACCAAGTTCTTATGGTAAGTCACAGCGAGCATACTGCAGTCAGTTCTGGTCGCCACACTTTAGGAAGGATGTGAGAGACCCTGAGAGGCTGCAGAGGACATTTAGCAGAATAGTTCCAGAGGTGAGGGATTTTAGTTCCAAGGTTAGGTTGGAGGTGCTGGGGTTGTTCTCCCTGAGGGGAGATTTGATTTGCAGAAAATTATGACAGGCTTAGATCATGGAGACAAAGAAAAATTGTTCACACAAGTTGGGGGACTTTAGGCAAAAGAAGGATGTGAGGAAGGGCTTCTTTACTGAATGAGTTGAAGAGATCTGAAACTCATTACCTGCGCTTGTGGTGGGAGCAGGGATGATCAATGATTACACAAGGAAATTGGATTGGCTTCTGAAGGAAACAAACCTATCGGGTTATGAACTGAGGACATACTTAATTGTTCTACAGAGATCCAGTATGGGCTCAATGGGCTGAATTACCTCATTCTGTACTCTATATGATTCTATGGGCCAGGAATTCTCCTCCTGTCTGCGTGGATTTCCACCGGTTTCCTCCCACAAGTCCCGAAAGACGTGCTGTTAGGTGAATTGGACATTCTGAATTCTCCCTCTGTGTACCTGAACAGGAGCCGGAATGTGGTGGCTAGGGGCTTTTCACAGTAACTTCATTGCAGTGTTAATGTAAGCCTACTTGTGACAATATTAAAGATGATAAAGATTATTATTGTTATGAATTCATGGCTGAGTCCAGAAACCACGAATAGATTCAGCCCTTTAGGAAATTTTCATATATTTGCAAAGGGGAGTGCTAGCTTTTTTTCTTTGAGTATTGCGTGCTTGTCAGAAGTTTATCTTTCTTTGACGTGGTTTTTCAATGTCTATTTGTTTATTCGGACAAGATTAGGAGATGTTCAAAGGATTGAAGCTTTTACAATGGGATTATTAATAGCTGTTTTATAATCTTAACAGAGGAGCAAGTTTTTAAGTAGATTTTGAATGGCTGATTGTATTTACTTAATCTCCTTAGTATTTCAAAGTCTTTCCAGTGTCATCATGTGGTTTATAAATTCTATACATAGTGGATATTGGGGAAGTGAGCATGAAGGAGTGGTTGGGAGATATGATGGGATATGGAGTGGGTATAGGGTGTATGGAAGATGCATGAGGGAATGGAGGGATGGTTGGGAGATATGATGCGATATGGAGTGGGTATAGGGTGTATGGAGGATGCATGAGGGAATGGAGGGATGGTTGGGAGATATGATGGGATATGGAGTGGGTATAGGGTCTATGGAGGATGCATGAGGGAATGGAGGGATAGTTGGGAGATATGATGGGATATGGAGTGGGTATAGGGTCTATGGAAGCTGCATGAGGGAATGGAGGGATGGTTGGGAGATATGATGGAATATGGAATGGGTATAGGGTCTATGGAGGATGCATGAGGGAATGGAGGGATGGTTGGGAGATATGGGATATGGAGTGGGCATAGGGCCTATGGAAGCTGCATGAGGGAATGGAGGGATGTTTGGGAGATATAATGGGATATGGAGTGGGTATAGGGTGTATGGAGGATGCATGAGGGAATGGAGGGATGGTTGGGAGATATGATGGGATATGGAGTGGGTATAGGGTGTATGGAAGCTGCAGGAGGGAATGGAGGGATGGTTGGGAGATATGATGGGATAAGGAGTGGGTATAGGGTGTATGGAAGCTGTAGGAGGGAATGGAGGGATGGTTGGGAGATATGATGGGATATGGAGTGGGTATAGGGTGTATGGAAGCTGCATGAGGGAATGGAGGGATGGTTGGGAGATATGATGGGATATGGAGTGGGTATAGGTTGTATGGAAGCTGCATGAGGGAATGGAGGAATGGTTGGGAGATATGATGGGATATGGAGTGGGTATAGGGTGTATGGAAGCTGCATGAGGGAATGGAGGGATGGTTGGGAGATATGATGGGATATGGAGTGGGTATAGGTTGTATGGAAGCTGCATGAGGGAATGGAGGAATGGTTGGGAGATATGATGGGATATGGAGTGGGTATAGGGTGTATGGAGGATGCATGAGGGAATGAGGGATGGTTGGGCGATATGATGGGATATGGAGTGGGTATAGGGTCTATGGAGGATGCATGAGGGAATGGAGGGATGGTTGGGAGATATGATGGGATATGGAGTGGGTATAGGGTCTATGGAAGCTGAATGAGGGAATGGAGGGATGGTTGGGAGATATGATGGGATATGGAGTGGGTTATAGGGTCTATGGAGGATGCATGAGGGAATGGAGGGATGGTTGGGAGATATGATGGGATATGTAGTGGGTATAGGGTGTATGGAAGCTGCATGAGGGAATGGAGGGATGGTTGGGAGATATGATGGGATATGGAGTGGGTATAGGGTCTATGGAAGCTGCATGAGGGAATGAGGGATGGTTGGGAGATATGATGGGATATGGAGTGGGTATAGGGTGTATGGAAGCTGCATGAGGGAATGGAGGGATGGTTGGGAGATATGATGGGATATGGTGTGGTTCTAGGGGGTGCGATTCTCAGAGTCTCCGTGCCGAAATCGTGCTCGGCGTGTGAGGGGAGAATGGTCAGCAAACCTGAGATCTGGTCCGACTGCCACGCGCGCGGTCTACGCGGCGCCGGTCGGGGGCCAGTGAAAGAGGCCCCCGCGGCGATTCTCCGCCGACAACTGGCTGAGTTCCCGATGACGTGGCACTCTCATGGCCCCACCCAGCAGGAACATCGGCTGGCAGCTGTGGTCACAGTCCACGGCCGCCCTGGTGGGGGGCGGGGAATCCTTCGCCAGAGGGGACGTCTAGGATGGCCAGGGTTCCGATCGGGGGCCAGGGATCCGCGGGCGCGCGCGATCTGGGGGGGGGGGGCGCTATGTTGTCGGTGACGGTCCGCAGTGTGGGTCGGCCATGTCGCGCGGCGCAGTGTGTACCTCCGATGGAAGTGCAGTGCCCCGTATCGGCAGCCGGAGCTGCGAGGAGCACTCCGGGGCCCTGCTAGCTCCCTGCAAATCGGAGCATCACCCTGGACTTTCTACAGGTAAGTCCAGAGTGATTCGCGTCAGTTTATTCGTGGGCGTGGGGGCATAGCCCTATTATTGGAGAAACCCGCCCAGGGTGTATGGAGGATGCATGGAGGAATGGAGGGGGCATTGGAGATGTGGCAGGCATGGAGGATGGATTGGTGATGGAGGGGGCATTAGTGATATGGCAGGCATGGAGGATGGATTGGGGATGGAGGGGCATTGGTGATATGGCAGGCATGGAGGAGGGATTGGGGATGGAGGGGCATTGGTGATATGGCAGGCATGGAGGATGGATTGAGGATGGAGGGGTAATAGTGATATGGCAGGCATGCAGGATGCATTGGTGATATGGCAGGCATGGATTGGGGTTGGAGGGGCATTGGTGATATGGCAGGCATGGAGGATGGATTGGGGATGGCGGGGTAATAGTGATATGGCAGGCATGCAGGATGCATTGGTGATATGGCAGGCATGGATTGGGGTTGGAGGGGCATTGGTGATATGGCAGGCATGGAGGATGGATTGGGGATGGCGGGGTAATAGTGATAGGGCAGGTATGGAGGATGGATTGGGGATGGAGTGCTATTGGTGATATGGCAGGCATGGAGGATGGATTGGGGATGGAGGGGTAATAGTGATATGGCAGGCATGGAGGATGGATTGGTGATGGAGGGGCATCAGTGATATGGCTGACATGGAGGATGGATTGGGGATGGAGGGGTAATAGTGATAGGGCAGGCATGGAGGATGGATTGGTGATGGAGGGGCATTGGTGATATGGCAGGCATGGAGGATGGATTGAGGATGGAGGGGTAATAGTGATATAGCAGGCATGGAGGATGGATTGGGGATGGAGGGGGTATTAGTGATATGGCAGACATGGATAATGGATTGGTGATGGAGGGGTAATAGTGATATTGCAGGCATGGAGGATGGATTGGGGATGGAGGGGTAATAGTGATATGGCAGACATGGATAATGGATTGGGGATGGAGGGGTAATAGTGATATTGCAGGCATGGAGGATGGATTGGGGATGGAGGGGTAATAGTGATATGGCAGACATGGATAATGGATTGGGGATGGAGGGGTAATAGTGATATGGCAGACATGGATAATGGATTGGGGATGGAGAGGGCATTGGTGATATGGCAGGCATGGAGGATGGATTGGGGATGGAGGGGTAATAGTGATATTGCGGGCATGGAGGATGGATTGGGGATGGAGGGGTAATAGTGATATGGCAGGCATGGAGGATGGATTGGGGATGGAGGGGTAATAGTGATATGGCAGGCATGGAGGATGGATTGGGGATGGAGGGGTAATAGTGATAGGGCAGGCATGGAGGATGCATTGGTGATGGAGAGTCCATGAGAGATATGAGACTTAAAACAGTTAAAAGCTTACCTGAACTCAGCCGTTGATATTGTAAAAAGCCCCCTCCCCTGCTCCGTTGCAGTGTTTTTGTTCCTACCTCGCTGCACCGAGTGTTTGTTGATGCAGCCAGGATTAGAAAACCCGTCTGGAAGGACAGAAAGAACTGAGCAGACAGTGATCTCCGTGGTGATGTACGACATCACCACTGATTAGAAAGTCTGGCGCATTACATTGTGAATGTGTCTCTAATTCACTTGTCTCTCAGTCCGGAAGAAACGGTCTCGAACACGTTTGTACTTTCGAATATTCTTTATTGCGATCGAGGCCGCTCTCTAGGTATTCCAAAGAAGTAACTCTGAGAGGGCCAAAGTCTTGCTCAAAACATCCTGTCTTTATATGTTTTTTAAGGGGCTGTCCCTTACATTCACTTGAGCTTGCCCCCATTACAAAGCATAGCTTGTTTTTGCCATAGTTTCGAGACATGATTTTACAGACTTTAAAGTTATCTATTGGCACATGAGTATATAGAAATTTTAGGAAAAACAGCAGGTGTTTAGCCACAGTATCAATGGCTCCCACATTTCGTATTCTGTCATCCAGCCATCTTCCTTGTTTCATAGAACATAGAACATAGAACAGTACAGCACAGAACAGGCCCCTCGGCCCTCGATGTTGTGCCGAGCAATGATCACCTTACTCAAACCCACGCATCCACCCTATACCCGTAACCCAACAACCCCCCTTAACCTTACTTTTTAGGACACTACGGGCAATTTAGCACGGCCAATCCACCTAACCCGCACATCTTTGGACTGTGGGAGGAAACCGGAGCACCCGGAGGAAACCCACGCACACACGGGGAGGACGTGCAGACTCGACACAGACAGTGACCCAGCCGGGAATCGAACCTGGGACCCTGGAGCTGTGAAGCATTTATGCTAACCACCATGCTACCGTGCTGCCCTAGGCTATTTTCTCAAGGCTATTTGGCTTACAGTCATGAGTCGGCTCACAAATTCAATAATAACGCCCTTATTTGTAACTTGCCACTAATGTGTCCCATTACTTCTGGATTGTTCTAGCTATTAACCCTTGCTTCACATTCTCAACATTACTATATTTAGTTTCAGTCATTCTGCCTCTTCAAGAATTATATCTCGAAATTCTTTTTTCAGTTGAAATGCTTCAATCAGTTCTTTCCAATGATGAAAAGAAGATGCTTCAGTCTTGTGTTCCTACTTGTGTTTCATTATGTTCTGTCAGGTAAGCAATGGAATTGTGACTGAAAATCTTTGGAACAAGAATATCTTCACCAAATTAGTTAACTTACTGTTTGAGTTTTTGCAATGAAAAATAGTCCAAATAAAGACCTTTATCCAGGGGAAATCTACCTATTCCTCTCCCTATGAATCTTTCAATCTGTTCTCTCTCCAGAAATGCCTCTTGAAGCCGGTACACAATCTGCTTCAGTTTCATTCCCCAACATCTAACCTCACATCTCTATGCACTCGACCCGAGACAGTCATGGAGAAGGGAGCCCACACACTAAACGTTATCCTTTCATTTCATAGACTCTGATCGACCTGTTCATTTCCAGCATGTTCTGTTGTTTCAGATTTCCATCGTTTGTTATCTTTGTTTCTTCTCATTATTGTGGCAGCTCGATTATTTTGAGGATGGGAAATTTCTTCCACCCTTTTCTTGTACTGGTAATTCTCCATTGCTATCTGAATATTTTAATCTTTGAACATCATGAAAATATTAATAGGGTCAAACAGTTCAGAAATTTCCTTCTTAATCTTACAGACTTCAGTTAAAGAACCACATTGTTCTCCTTTTCCAGAAAAACAAATCTAACTATGTAGGTAAATGCAGCAGCCAGTTTGTATGGAGCAAGGTCACATTAACAGGGAATGGGCTCACTGAGCAGGTGATCTGTTTGTGATATTAGCTGAGGGAGGTATGGTGCCACAACATTGAGAGAAATCCCTAAACTACTTTAAATAGTTTCATGAGATCCTTCACATCCTCAAGTACACTCGGCTTTAGTTTAATGTCTCATCAAAATGACAGCCCTTTCGGTGCTTGGCAGGGCTTGTGTGGTAACTGAAAGGGGTCAGTTTTCCAGCCTGTGTGGGCACTTTTGGGGTCTCCGCTTAACATTTCCCACAACATTCTGAGGTATCTACGCTAATCTAATTCTGATCTGTTCAACATCCTCGAGTTTAAACGTTCCATCATTGGCGACTGTGACTTCAGCCCCCGAGGTCGTCACCTCTGGAACGTCCTTAAATTTCTCTGCCTTGATCGCTCACTTTACTTCTTTAAGTGTTTCTTCAAACTTATCTTTTTGACCAGGCTTTTGGTTATTTTCTCTAATCTGCATTATGTGATTTGGAGACAAGTTTAGATTGAGAATGCTCCTGTGACACATCTTGGGACAGTTTCTTACATTAAATGTATTAGTATAATACATGGGCAGCATGGTAGCATTGTGGATAGCACAATCGCTTCACAGCTCCAGGGTCCCAGGTTCGATTCCGGCTTGGGTCACTGTCTGTGCGGAGTCTGCACATCCTCCCCGTATGTGCGTGGGTTTCCTCCAGGTGCTCCGGTTTCCTCCCACAGTCCAAAGATGTGCGGGTTAGGTGAATTGGCCATGATAAATTGCCCTTAGTGTCCAAAATTGCCCTTAGTGTTGGGTGGGGTTACTGAGTTATGGGGATAGGGTGGAGGTGTTGACCTTGGGTAGGGGGTAGGGTACTCTTTCCAAGAGCCGGTGCAGACTCGATGGGCTGAATGGCTTCCTTCTGCACTGTAAATTCTATCTAAAAAAAATATATAAACACAAGTTGTTCTTTAATAAATCATGAACAATAAATCATGAACAAAATTGAAGTGAACACAGAGGTTCTTTGTTCAGCAATAAAGGGCTGAACTGGAATATTATTAATCTGAAGATAAATCAGCTGAATGGCTCATCCAAAACAGTCTGCTCAGAATGTGCCTGGTAATTCCTTCACAGCCAGTGTTACCGTCTGAAATTATGTTCAGCAGGTGTGTGAACACTAACTGAGTACTGCAGAAATAGCTGAACTTGTATTC
Source organism: Scyliorhinus canicula (assembly GCF_902713615.1). Taxonomy (NCBI): domain Eukaryota; kingdom Metazoa; phylum Chordata; class Chondrichthyes; order Carcharhiniformes; family Scyliorhinidae; genus Scyliorhinus; species Scyliorhinus canicula. The sequence continues at coordinate 8,030,189 of NC_052158.1, forward strand.
AACACTGCAAATATCACAGCTTGATCCATTCTCCGGTGCAAATCATTCATAGAGTCATAGGTATTTACAGCATGAAAACAGGCCCTTCGGCCCAACTTGTCCTAGCCGCCCAGTTTTTACCACTAAGCTCACCCCAATTTCCCGGATTTGGCCCACAACGCTCTATACCCAGCTTTCCCAAATAACTGTCTAAATGCTTTTTTAATGACAAAATTGTACCCGCCTCTACTACTGCCTCTGGCAGCTCGTTCCAGATACTCACCACACACTGTGTAAAACTATTTCCCCTCTGGACCCTTTTGTATCTCTCCCCTCTCACCTTAAACCTTGTCCTCTAGTTTAGACTCCCCTACATTTGGGAAAATGTTGACTACCTACCTTGTCGATGCCATTCATTATTTATTAGATCTATTTAAGATCACCCCTAAATCTTCTACGCTCCAGGGAAAAAAGTCCCAGTCTATCCAGCCTCTCCTTATCACTCAAACCATCAAGTCCTGGTAGCATTCTTTCTAGTTTAATAATATCCTTTCTATAATAGAGTGATCTGAACTGTACACAGTATTCCAAGTATGGGCCTTACTAATTAATGTCTTGTACAACTTCAGCAAGACGTCCCAACTCCTGTATTCAATGTTCTGACCAATGAAACTAAGCATGCCGAATGCCTTCTTCACCACCCTGTCCACCTGTAACTCCACTTTCAAGGAGCTATGAAGTTGTACTCCTAGATCTCTTTGTTCTGTAACACTCCCCAACTCCCTACCATTAACTGAGTAAGTCATGCCCCGATTTGATCTACCAAAATGCATCACCTCATATTTATCGAAATTAAACTCCATCTGCCATTCATCGGCCCACTGGCCCCATTTAGCAAGATCCCATTGCAATCCTAGATAACCTTCTTCACTGTCCACTATGCCACCAATCTTGGTGTCATCTGCAAACTTACTAACCATGCCTCCTACATTCTCATCAAAATGATTAATATACATAACAAATAACAGTGAATCCAGCATTGATCCCTGAGTCACACCGCTGGTCACAGACCTCCAGTTTGAAAAACAACCCTCCACAACCACCCTTTGGCTTTGGTCGCCAACCCAATTTTGTATCCAATTGGCTACTTCGCCCTGGATTCCATGAGATTTAACCTTATGCAACAACCTCCCATGTGGTACCTTGTCAAAGGCCCTGCTAAGGTCCATGTAGACAACGTCGACTGCACTGCCCTCATCTACCTTCTTAGTTATCCCTTCAAAAAACCTCAATCAAATTCATGGGACATGACTTTCCCCTTACATAGCCATGCTGACAGTCCCTAATTCATCCTTGCCTCTCTAAGTGCCTGTAGATCCTGTCTCTCAGAATACCTTCTGACAACTTACCCACCACAGACGTTAGGCTCACCGGTCTGTAGTTCCCAGGCTTTTCTCTGCAGCGCTTCTTAAACAAAGGCACAACATTTGCTACCCTCCAATCTTCAGGCATCTTGTGGCTGTCGACGATTCAAATATCTGAGCTAGGGGGCAAGCAATTTCCTCCCTAGCCTCCAACAACATCCTGGGACACATTTCATCAGTTCCCGGGGATTTATCTACCTTGACGCATTTTAAGACTTCCCCACCACCTTTTCTGTAATATGTACACTCCTCGAGACATAACTATTTATTTCCCAAAGCTCCCTAACATCCATGCCTTTCTCTTTTTTTTTTAAAATAATTTTTATTGGAATTTTTTGAAAAATATGTATCAACAGAACAATAACAATAATAAACACCCCCCGGCACCCGTAACAAAGCATATAACAAACCCCCCCACCCGCTCAGAGGCCTGCTGCTGCAACTCAAGTATCGCTGCACCCTGGGTTGTGGGTCTCCAGCAGCTTACTAGTCGTTACCTTCAGGGATTCCAACAACTCCCCTTTCAGCTCCGTAAAATAGTGCAAAAGGGCCGCCTGCTGCTCCTCCGCCCACTGCCTTCACTCCTCAGGGGCTCCACCGGCTGCCATTTTATCCACCTTCCCCCGCTTTTCCAGGGGAGCTGCTGCCGTTTTTCCCCTCGCCCCACTCCGAGTCCGCACCATAAATCCCGGGGGGTTTTGCTCCAGACCCCTTTATCCACCGGGAATCGGCGAATCAGCGCCGTTTGGGGCCCTTAAAAGAGCCCACAAGTCCTATTAAAGCGGGAGCTGCCGAACGTGCGGCTTAGCTCCGCATAGCCGCAACCAGAAGTCCATCCGTGCCTTTCTCAACAGTAAATACTGATCAGAAATATTTATTTAGGATCTCATCCATCTCTTGTGGATCTGTACATAGATGACCTTGTAGATCCTCAAGAGGCCCTACTCTCTCCCTCATTACTCTTTTGCTCTTTATGTATTTGTCGAAGCTCTTTGGATTCTCCTTTGCCTTTTCTGCCAAAGCAATCTCATGTAAACTTTTTGCCCTCCTAATTTCTCTCTCAACTCAACTCCGACAATCTCTATACTCTTCAAGGGATCCACTTGATCCCAGCTGCCTATGCATGTCGTATGCTTCCTTCATCTTTCTGACCAGGGCCTCAATATTCTGAGTCATCCAGGGTTCCCTATTTCTACCAGCCTTACCCTTCACTCTCAGAGGAATGTGCTCACCCTGAACCCTAGTTAACATTCTTTTGAAAGCCTCCCACTTACCAGCTATCCCCTTGCCTGTAAACAGACTCCCCCAATCAACTTTTGAAAGTTCCTGTCAGATACCATCAAAATTGGCCTTGCTCCAATTTAGAATGTTAACTTTTGGACTAGAACTGTCATTCTCCGCAGCTATCTTAAAACTAATGGAATTCAGCCAGAGAGTGGTAGGTCTGTGGAATTCATTGCCACAGAGGGTGGTGGAGGCCGGGACATTGAGTGTCTTTAAGACAGAAATTGATAAATTCTTGATTTCTCGAGGAATTAAGGGCTATGGGGAGAGAGCGGGTAAATGGAGTTGAAATCAACCATGATTGAATGGTGGAGTAGACTCGATGGGCCGAATGGCCTTACTTCCACTCCTATGTCTTATGGTCTTATGGTCTTATGGTCACTGGTCCCAAAGTCTGCCACCTGCCCTTCCTTATTTCTCAAGAGGAGGTCAAGTTTTTCCCACTCTCTAGGATAATATTCCCAGAAACGACAGGGATCCGATTCCTGATTCATTTCTGTTTTGTTACTTATGAAATAACCACTAAAATTGAGAATTTTTATTTCGGACTTTGTATGGCCGGATTTTGGATTTTGTATGGGCGGGGACGGTGCCAAGAGTTAGGAGGACCCTGCTACAGAGGCAGCAGGGAGGGTTGGCATTGTCGAATCTGCTTCATTATTATTGAGCGGTGAATGCAGAGAAGGTGGGGCGATGGTGGGAAGGTGAAGGGGTAGAATGGGTTAGGATGGAGGAGGAATCCTGTAAGGGGTCCAGCTTAAGGGCTATGGTGACGGTAGTGTTGCCAATGACACCGAGCAGGTACTCAGGAAGCCTGGTGGTGCAGTCCACGGTGCAGACCTGGAACCAGTTGAGGATCATTTTAGGATGGAAGGGATGTCGGTGTGAACACCATTATGTGAGAATCACGGGTTTGAGCCGGGGTGGGAATGGATGGCATGTATAGGAGGTGGAGAGAAGTGGGGCTTGTCAAGGTGAGGGATTTATATCTGGAGGCAGGATTTGCCTGTCTGGAAGAATTGAGGGAGAGGGTAGAGCTCCCAAGAGGAAGTAAGTTTAGGTACCTGCAGGTGTGGTTTGGAAAGGGTTCCCTAGGTTGCCGAGGTACACCCTGCGGGAGTGACTGCTGCTTCCGGATGTGGATGGGGATGGCATCATCAGAGACATATACAGGTGGCTGGGAGAACAGGGTGAGCGGGTGGAGATTAAGGAGAATTGGGAAGGGGAGCTGGGAGGGGAGATAAACTGGGGAGTATGGAGTGAGGCACTGTGAAGGATAAATGCGCCCTCGTGAGCAAGGATGATCCTGATACAGTTCAAGGTGTTACACAGAGTCATAGATTGTCCATGCAGCCCAGTTTCTATCACTAAGCTAGTCCCACTTGCCTGCATTTGGCCCATATCCCTCTATACCCACCCTGCCCATGTAACAATCTAACTCTTTTTTAAAGGACAATATTGTACCTGCCACTAACGCTGCCTCTGGCAGCCCGTTCCAGACGCTCACCACCCTCTGTGTCATATGTACCCTCAGTGTACATATGACGTGGATAAGAATGAGTGGCTTCTTTCAGGGCGTGGCAGATGATTGTGAAAGGCGTGGGCGGTTATCAGCGAATCACATGCACATATGTTCTGGGGCTGTGAAACGTTGAAGAGGTTTTGGGCGGGGGTATTTGCGGTGCTAATGAGGATAGTGGGGAGGAGGTTAGGCCGGACCCTTTGGTGGCAATATTTGGGATTTCGGAGAAGCCGGAGCTGATGGAGGGGAGGAAGACCGATATTGGGGCCTTCGCCTCTCTGATTGCCCAGCTACGAATCTTATTGGAGTGGCGGTCAGCAACGCCACCGGGGGTAGCGGCCTGGCTGGGTGACCAGTATGGTTCCCTTCAGCTGGAAAAGATAAAATACGAGTTAAGGGGATTAATGGAGGGGTTTGAGGCAAGATGGGGGATGTTTGTGACCATGTTTGAGGAGTTGTTTGTCGTGGAGGAGAGGTGAAAAAGGAGAAACATTTGTACAAACTGCATAATCGTTGGTTGGGAACCTTGTTTTGCGAATTGTTTATGTTTTGTAACTTTTTATATTTTGTAATAAAATACATATTAAAAAAATTGAGAAAGAAAGACAAAGAATCTTTGACATTCTCCCCAATTCCTCACTTACAGTACCACTCAACCCTGAGGTTACTGGTCAGAACGCATTTATTAACTGACGTATTCATGGAAACTACACAGTAAATGTGTGAACAATACAAGAGGGAATAGTTACATTTTCCTCAATGTTCTGTGCTTTTGATGCCATTGTTCTTAATTTATTTTCCTGATTCTTGCGGTGAAAGCTGGGGCGAAGGCCAGAGAATGTTAAAGTCTTTCTTAATTTTAATGGTTACGGCATGATTGGGTAGGAAAGGAGGTGTCAAGACGCCGACACCAACGGTCACTTTTCTCCATTATATTGTTTGGGACATCGTGTAAAAAACTTAAAGGAGTGGATCCCGCGATGTCACTTAGTATTTTTGATGATCTGGGCACCATTTTTAAAGGCTGCCCCAGCACAGAAATGTTAACCAGGAACCCCCCCCCCCCCCCCCTCCCCACCATACACACACACCCTCCCCATCCCAACCGGAATGGACTTTCTTACGGGGTTTCGGGGAGGAGGATGATTCAGGTGTAGAGGTCTGATAATTAGATGCAGATATATGGAATTATGCTCCCGATGTTAAACGTCAGGAATCCCATTACGTCACTGACAGGGGGTGAGGACAATCGCATCCCGCCTTTACGTTGGTGTGAAATGTGATTTGACCGTCTTGTGTGATTTTCTGATCCCTTTTCTGATCCTGCCCAAAGAAAAAGAGAGCTGAACATCTCAGAAGTTATAGCACCAATAATCAAATGTTAGTTTTTCCTTTAAATATCTCCCAAAGATTAAATCTATTCGCACATTATTTATGTTGATGTTTGAAATGTTCTATTTTCCAGAGAGATTCCGTGTTCTTGTGCCTGATGATCCCATCGTAGTCACTGTGGGTGATGATATTGTATTAGAGTGCCAACTGGTACCAGATATATCTCTGGATAACCTGGAGATTCGATGGTTTACATCAGACTCAGCTTCACCAGTACATTTATACAGCAATGGACAGGACCGACCTGACGTGCAGGACAAAGCTTATCGAGGGAGAACAGAACTTTTTAAAGATGAGTTTCCCCGTGGAAATGCCTCTCTCAAACTGAAGAAGATAAAAGCATCAGATGGAGGGAGTTACACCTGTTTCATTGGCTCTAAAACATACCACGATGAAGCAGTGATACATCTGTAAGTTGGAGGTTTGTTCATCTTGTAGACGACTAAAGTTTGAATAATGTGAGGCATAAATTTCAGCCTTTCTAGGCTCTGGGGTATAAAAGCTCAGGAGGCCCGAGAAGGTAAATTAAACAACACGTAATTAGTTGACATAAAGTAAAGGTCGGCTTACAGCTCACAGATCCCCATCGGGATTACCGGAAGTGCTGGTCCCGATTTGGGCCGGCTTTGGTGGGAGAGCTCGAATTCTAGACCCCACGGGGAGATCGATCAGTGTGACCCTGTGGGTCTCATGAGGGTTATTTTATATCCCCCCCCCCCCACACACACACACAATGGGTTAGGATGGAGGAGGAATCCTGTAAGGGGTCCAGCTTAAGGGCTATGGTGACGGCAGTGTTGCCAATGACACCGAGCAGGTACTCAGGAAGCCCTGTGGTGCAGTCCACGGTGCAGACCTGGAACCAGTTGAGGAGGCATTTTAGGATGGAAGGGATGTCGGTGTGAACACCATTGTGTGAGAATCACGGGTTTGAGCTGGGGTGGGAATGGATGGCATGTATAGGAGGTGGACAGAAGTGGGGCTTGTCAAGGTGAGGGATTTGTATCTGGAGGCAGGATTTGCCTGTCTGGAGGAATTGAGGGAGAGGGTAGAGCTCCCAAGAGGAAGTAAGTTTAGGTACCTGCAGGTATGGTTTGCAAAGGGTTCCCTAGGTTGCCGAGATACACCCTATGGGAGTGACTGCTGCTTCCGGATGTGGAAGGGGAGGGCAGGAGCGGAGACATATACAGGTGGCTGGGAGAACAAGGAGGTGAGCGGGTGAAGATTAAGGAGAAATGGGAAGGGGAGCTGGGAGGGGAGATAAACTGGGGAGCATGGAGTGAGGTACTGTGAAGGATAAATGCGACCTCGTGAGCAAGGATGATCCTGATACAATTCAAGGTGTTACACAGAGTCATAGATTGTCCATGCAGCCCAGTTTCTATCACTAAGCTAGTCCCACTTGCCTGCATTTGGCCCATATCCCTCTATACCCACCCTGCCCATGTAACAATCTAACTCTTTTTTTTAAAGGACAAAATTGTACCTGCCACTAACGCTGCCTCTGGCAGCCCGTTCCAGACGCTCACCACCCTCTGTGTCATATGTACCCTCAGTGTACATATGACGTGGATAAGAATGAGTGGGTTCTTTCAGGGCGTGGCAGATGATTGTGAAAGGCGTGGGCAGGTATCAGCGAATCACATGCACATATGTTCTGGGGCTGTGAAACGTTGGAGAGGTTCTGGGCGGGAGTATTTGCGGTGCTAATGAGGATAGTGGGGAGGAGGTTAGGCCGGATCCTTTGGTGGCAATATTTGGGATTTCGGAGAAGCCGGAGCTGATGGAGAGGAGGAAGACCGATATTGGGGCCTTCGCCTCTCTGATTGCCCAGCTACGAATCTTATTGGAGTGGCGGTCAGCAACGCCACCGGGGGTAGCGGCCTGGCTGGGTGACCAGTATGTTTCCCTTCAGCTGGAAAAGATAAAATACGAGTTAAGGGGTTTAATGGAGGGGTTTGAGGCAAGATGGGGGATGTTTGTGACCATGTTTGAGGAGTTGTTTGTCGTGGGGGTGGGGGGGGGGGGGGGAAGAGGTGAAAAAGGAGAAACATTTGTACAAACTGTATAATCGTTGGTTGGGAAGCTTGTTTTGCGAATTGTTTCTGTTTTGTAACTTTTTATATTTTGTAATAGAACATGGAACATAGAACAGTACAGCACAGAACAGGCCTTTCGGCCCTCGATGTTGTGCCGAGCAATGCTCACCCTACTCAAACCCACCCTATACCCATAACCCAACAACACCCCCCCCTTAACCTTACTTTAAGGACACTCCGGGCAATTGATCATGGCCAATCCACCTAACCCGCACATCTTTGGACTGTGGGAGGAAACCGGAGCACCCGGAGGAAATCCACGCACACACGGGGAGGACGTGCAGACTCCGCACAGACAGTGACCCAGCCGGGAACCGAACCTGGGATCCTTGAGCTGTGAAGCCTTTATTTTGTTTTTTATTTTTTTTAAATAAATTTAGATTACCCAATTTTTTTTTCCAATTAAGGGGCAATTTAGCGTGGCCAATCCACCTACCCTGCACATTTTTGGGTTGTGGGGGCGAAACCCACGCAGACACGGGGAGAATGTGCAAACTCCACACGGACAGTGACCCAGAGCCGGGATCGAACCTGGGATCTCAGCGCCGTGAGCTGTGAAGCATTTATGCTAACCACCATGCTACCATGCTAAAATACATTTTTAAAAATTGAGAAAGAAAGACAAAGAATCTGTGACCCTCTCCCCAATTCTTCAATTACAGTACCACTCAACCCTGAGGTTACTGGTCAGAACGCATTTATTACCTGGCGTATTCATGGAAACTACACAGTAAATGTGTAAACAATACAAGAGGGAATAGTTACATTTTCCTTAATGTTCTGTGCTTTTGATGCCATTGTTCTTAATTTATTTTCCTGATTCTTGCGGCAAAAGCTGGGGAGAAGGCCAGAGAACGTTAAAGTCTTTCTTAATTTTAATGGTTACGGCATGATTGGGTAGGAAAGGAGATGTCAAGATGCCGACACCAACGGTCACTTTTCTCCATTATATTGTTTGGGACATCCTGTAAAAAACTTAAAGGAGTGGATCCCGCGATGTCACTTAGTATTTTTGATGATCTGGGCACCATTTTTAAAGGCTGCCCCAGCCCAGAAATGTTAACCAGGAACCCCCGCCCCCCCCACCACACACACACCTTCCCCATCCCAACGGGAATGGACTTTCTTACAGGGTTTCGGGGAGAAGGATGATTCAGGTGTAGAGGTCTGATAATTAGATGCAGACATATGGAATTATGTTCCCGATGTTGAACGTCAGGAATCCCATTACGTCACTGACAGGGGGTGAGGACAATCGCATCCCGCCTTTACGTTGGTGTGAAATGTGATTTGACCGTCTTGTGCGCTTTTCTGCTCCCTTTTCTGATCCCGCCCAAAGACAAAGAGAGCTGAACATCTCGGAAGTTATAGCACCAAAAATCAAATGTTAGTTTTTCCTTTAAATATCGCCCAAAGATTAAATCTTTTCCCACATTATTTATGTTGATGTTTGAAATGTTCTATTTTCCAGAGAGATTCCGTGTTCTTGTGCCTGATGATCCCATCGTAGTCACTGTGGGTGATGATATTGTATTAGAGTGCCAACTGGTACCAGATATATCTCTGGATAACCTGGAGATTCGATGGTTTACATCAGACTCAGCTTCACCAGTACATTTATACAGCAATGGACAGGACCGACCTGACGTGCAGGACAAAGCTTATCGAGGGAGAACAGAACTTTTTAAAGATGAGTTTCCCCGTGGAAATGCCTCTCTCAAACTGAAGAAGATAAAAGCATCAGATGAAGGGAGTTACACCTGTTTCATTGGCTCTAAAACATACCACGATGAAGCAGTGATACATCTGCAAGTTGGAGGTTTGTTCATCTTGCAAACGACTAAAGTTTGATCAATGTGAGGCACAAAATTTAGCCTTTCTAGGCTCTGGGGTATAAAAGCTCAGGAGGCCCGAGAAGGTAAATTAAACAACACTTAATTAGTTGACATAAAGTAAAGGTCGGCTTACAGCTCACAGATCCCCATCGGGATTACCGGAAGTGCTGGTCCCGATTTGGGCTGGCTTTAGTGGGAGAGTTCGAATTTTAGACCCCACGGGGAGATCGATCAATGTGACCCTGTGGGTCTCGTGAGGGTTATTTTATCACCCCCCCCCCCCCCCCCCCCCCCCCCCCCCCCCCAAAAGCCCAAAGGTTCCCCTGCAATGGGTTGTTGAGGGGATCTCCTTTGCTGTTTCGCCCGTGGCAGCGCTTCCCCAGCTGGGTCAAGGGGTCATGTGTCAGGGAATATCTTTTTCATGCAGAACGACGAAGGGGCAATGTCGGGAGCCTGTCTATGATTTCTGAGAACGCTGAGGATTCCGTGACCATATCCAAGGCCGAGTCATCCATGGCCCTGGCATAGGTCCCTGGTCGGAAGTGCTTCCTGACTAAAGGATCGAAAACAGGTTGGTGAAGGCACAGATTCATCCAGCCTAGCTTCCTTTAGGGTGGGATCCCTCCCCTTGAGGTGGTCCACCTGATTCCGCATGGTTCGCTCTCTAGTCCTGACTGTATAAGAAACAGGCCCCATTTTCTGCTCTGTAGTCCCTGGGTTCCATTGGACACCATCCTGAAATTCCGAACATGAACACAGTCTCTTGGTTAATACCTCAGTCACACTTTTGTTGATCATGTTACCTCTTCTGGAGATCCTGCTTCAAATGCCAAGACTCGGGAACGTTAAATTCAGGCGGGTCCGGAGGAGTTGGCCCGTTAGAAATTCTGCCGGTGCTATCCCGGTTGTGATATGTGGTGTCATTCGGTAACTGAATACCTGGCTTTGTTTCAGTGGAACCCACATTCTGTTTCTCCATGCCTTGTTTAAACGTCTGGATTATCCGCTGTCGGAGCGTTTTCAGAGACTGACTATTGAGCTGGATTTTATGTGGGAATTTTCCCCACCTAATTCCAGTTCAGCTAACACAAAGAGCTGCGGAGAGAACACTTCTGGTTAAGATGGCTTTACTTTCCAAGCTTGGTTTAATGTAAGAGAGAGTGATTTGGATAAATGGAAAAACCGCTCTGCTTTACATTGCTTCAGGTTCAACAGTTCTACAATTTCCAAAAATCAGTAGCCCACCCCTGTTGGACTCAATCCAATCCTTGCTGTTATAGATTTTACCTTGATCAAAGAATTTTACTTTCGGCAGCAATGTGACTGCGTGATCAATTTTGCACCATCCTGTTACCTGGTCATCTGTTATTTTTCTAGACCCTCACTTCCGCTGTCTCTTGCTCTCCCCGACTTCCGTCTCTTATCTTAGTGTGGTCCCTGTTCGTACCATTGTTTGCCTGAGCGCAGGTTGCTGGAACTGCTTATTGAGCTGGTTGCTGACCACATTATTGCTCTCTGTCCTAGGAATGTAGCCAAGTTAGCTAGCTTAAATCCCATCATACATTGTGGCCACTACTATTAGCAAGAGTTTAAATGCCTGTTACTACTATGTTCTAAGAATACATGTTTAATGGTTAATAATGATTACTGGATATATTTTCAATGATTAGTTTCAATCCTCAATAAACTAACTTCTGTAAACCTATGTACCCCGAACAGGTGCTGGAATGTGGCGACTAGGGGCTTTTCACAGTAACTTCATTTGAAGCCAACTTGTGACAATAAGCGATTTTCAGTTTTCATTTTCATGTAGAGCTATTCTAGTGTTATCCGAGCTATCCTGTTTTAAGGGGTCTCATCTCAGGACCCCACACCCCCTTCGTCTGCTCAGCCAAACCTTTTGAGGGTGAATGGTATGGAGCAGTTTGGAATTGTTTCACCCCGTTGCTTCTATCGGTCACGTTGTGCCGCGGTGAACTGCTTTTTGGGCTCAGCGTGGCCGTTGGATCGCGCCATTCAGTGCTCATCCGTCCACTTTGAGTTGGTGTCTATAAGGAGCAGAATCATTCACCCTATAAAGGGCCCTATGAAGTTGGTATGTAACCCCACCCAGCGGTGTCATGGCCATTCCCAAGGGTGGAGCAAGGCTGAGGGAGGAAGCTACTGGTGTTCCTGGCAAGCTGCACATTACTGCACCATTCACTTGATGTCACCGTCGAGCTCTGGCCACTATACATCGCTCCACATGAGCATTTTCATCATGGAAGCCCCCAGGTATGCACTATGCAAATATTTTAAGATCGTGCCCCGACCTGACCATGCAGGAGTATGTCATCCTCCTTACTGAGCTCCTGCTGCTTTGCAAGATAGACCCGTAGCTCCTCTGGGGATTTTCCTTGTCGCCTGCCATGCAAGACAACATTGCATAGTTTTGCCAGTGTAAGATCCCTTTGTGTCCACGTGTGGATTTGTGCAGCCATCGTGGATAGGGGGTCTATGAAAATTAACGTCAATATGACTTTGCCCCTCACTGGCGGGAATGTGGGGGCTTACAGGTTGTGGGAGTCGGCTGAGGGCATTTGCATGCACGATCTGCGTTCCTGGACGATGTTCAAAGCTGCATTCATAAGCCGCCTACAGCAGTGGCCAGCATCAGATTCTGGCTGAGGCTGTTGGAATTAAAGAGGCCAGGTAAGGGCTTATGGTCCATGATCGCTGTGAAATGACGGCCATAGATGTACTGGTGAAATTTCTTTGCTGCGTTTTGACGACCAGTCGTTCCTTCTCTGTTTGCACAGAGCGGCGCTTTGCATCGACCAGGGTTCTGGATGGGTATGCTATCAGCCTTTCTGTCCCATTGTTCCACCGGTGGGACACCACTGCCCCAATTCCATATGGGGAGGCGTCATATGTGAGGACGAGGGGTTTTGATGGATTGCAGTGCGTCACTCTCGCAGCGCTTCCCATGCCCATTTCTGGATTTTCTTCAATAGCACATGGAGGGGTGCCAAGGTAGCCTCGTTTGGGCTGAACGTCCAATGATAATTGGGCCTCAAAAATAACCGCAGCTCAATCATGTTTTCAGGTGTCGGTGCTCCCCTGTTGGCCTGGACTTTATCCTCCATCGGGGCAACCCATCCTTATCAACCCGTGTACGAGGTACATGACCTTTCTTCTCTGGAAGATTTGCCTCTTCAGGTGGACACCCACGTCAGAGAAACTCTTCCACATTGACAGGTGTTCCTTGTTGTTGGCAGCTGTAATGAGCACATTGTCCAGTAGACAGCCTGGGAAAACCCTGGAGGATGTTTCCATCACCCGTTGAAAAATCGCACACGCTGATGACACCCCAAAGGGGAGCCTGGTGTACCCGTACAACCATCTGTGTGTGTTGATGGTGACATACTGCCGTGATACCGTGTCTAACTCCAACTGGAGGTACACATGGCTCAAGTAGAGGTTCGTGAACGAGTGATTCACTTGCCAACTTTACATACAGATCTTCTATGTGTGGCTCAGGGTGTCGGTCCAAACAGGAGGCCCTGTTTACTGTTTTCTTATAATCGCCACACAGGTGGACGGACTTGACCAGTTTCCGCACCAGGACCACTGGTGCTGCCAGTTCTGTAAACTGGACCGGGTTTATGATGTCCAAGCTCTCTAGCCGGCCTAATCTGTCATCTACATTTGTATCAGGGTGTCTGGGACTGGTTGGGCCCTGAAGTATTTAGGCTGGGCTTCTGGGTCAACATTATATTTCCCATGCCCTCCTGGAAAACATCCGGACTTCCTAAAGACAGCCAGTCTCCATCCAGAAGATTTATTGCCAGTTCAGCCAGGCTGTTTGTAACAAATTGTGGCCAAAAAGACAGGGTCTGGGTCCTTGAACCACTACCACTGGCAACCTAACCGACTGTTATCTGCTGGTGGTGATCTGGGTCACTATGGTAGTGATGATGGTTAATGGTTCCCTGGTAGCTAGCTGGGCTTTGGTATCACTCAAACCCAGGGCCAGAATTCCCATATGGAGCCGATGGAAAGTTTGTTGTCCAACAATAGAGACAGCAGCACCTGTGACAATTTCCATATCTAGGGGGTGACCTTTGACTTGAAGCTTTATCCTGAATTGGGCTACTTGGGGGCCATGATGCAATTTTGCCGCATCAGGTCTTCCTTCTCGGAGGGGGCAATAATTAAAGCCCTGGCTCGGGGCGTCTGAGTCACCTGGCCAGGGCGATGCGTTCACTGTCCATTCTGGTAGTCATCACCGCTGTGGGCGCTGCGACCACAAGGGCAGCACTGTTGTGGGTATTTCCCATCATCCTCTGGGGAGATGTGCTGTCGGACCGTGGTGGTCATGGCCATCGGACCTGACCGTGATGTTGTTTTGGTGGTGACTGGGGCGGTAATGGGCCGCTCTTCGGGATGGATGCCACCCAATACTGTGAATGTCGAAGTCCACAGAACCCTGGAACTGGCCAACCCCCTTTTCCACCTCTCGTGGGAGAGTGACAAGTCTATGGCCCCTTTCAGGTCCAAGGCTGGCTCCACTTCTAGCTTCCTCTGGGTTATCATATTGCTGATTTCACAGACAAAACAATCTCATAACATCTCTGGGAGGGATGGACCGACATCACAATGTTCCGCTAACTGATGAAGGAGCGTCAGAAAATCCGTCACCTATTTCCCAGGGTTGGACGGGCAGCATTGAACCGGTACCTCTGTATTATTACAGACGGCTTGGGGTTGGACGGGCAGCATTGAACCGGTACCTCTGTATTATTACAGACGGCTTGGGCTTGTAATGACTAGTGAACATAGGGTCACGGGATGTACGGGTGTCCTTGCAAGGCACCCCCCCTAGGTGCCCTCTGGCCTCAGCTCACCCATCAGTGGGATGGGTGTAATCTAGCGCAACCTTATTGGCTGGGATGAGTGTATGTGGGGAGTATAATGTGTATATGCGGCTGCAGCTTGTCAGCCTCACGGACCTAGTGAATTCAGCCAGTCAGCAAACTATGACGATTTTGAACAGTTTCCATCTACTCTCGCTCTCCCTCAGTAGCCACAACGCCTGTTAACGATTTTTAAAAGCACAAGTGAACCCCGCAATCGGTAATTCGCCCCAGTGGAGGCAGAGCATCGTGGAGGCCCCAGAGAATACTGGGTCAGGCCCGCTAATGATATGCCAACGCCGTTTACTGTACGTTCGTTCTGAAACGTATTGACGCTGCTGTTGAGGCACTGGAGAATTGTGATTTTGCGTCAAACTGTTACCCGCCACGATTTTTGGTGTCAAAATCAACTCTCCGCCCAATAGCCTTTCTCGATTCTGGCATCGACCAACGGAGAATCCCGCCCATAATCTTTCAGAGTTCAGACAACACACACGTTAACACTTCTGAGTTCAGAGTGCAGAGCAGCAATGATCCCAAGTCCAAAAAGCACGCGCAAAGCAGTTACCTCCCGATGACACTCGAGTAGTTCAATTCATTCAACACAGTAAGTTAAACCTTCTGAGCTCAGACAACACAAGACCCTTCAAATATGTGACCCCATAATTGTTATAATGTCACTGTTTGTCCTTGTGCAGGGAAACTGTTATCAGACAAGTTGGCGCATATTCAGAAGGATAACATCATTGGGTGAACTGAATATTGGAGTATCCACTCATGACTCTGTTCACATAATTTAGTTGCACATTTCAGTTTCACAGAGGAGTCAAAATCTATGGGCATTTCTAAGGCATCTTTCTCTAGATGATGCAAAATCTCAGTGGAAAGTGCAAAGTTGTTTTGTGTGTCCATAACTTACTGGTGTAAGTTGGATAGGTGATATCAGAAATCCCAGTATTTCCACTTACATAGAACATAGAACAGTACAGCACAGAACAGGCCCTTCAGCCCACGATGTTGTGCCGACCATTTATCCTCATCCAAGATCAACCTAACCTCTACCCCTTCAATTTACTGCTGTCCATGTCTATAGAACATAGAATGATTTGTACCCTGTAAATAAGCCTGTGAGACAGGTAGACTACTTTCCCAGGACAATATCCTGGATAAAGTGTAACCCACAATGTGATATTTGATTGTGGACAATTGGAAAATTGCCTAGGTAAGTCATATCTTCAAAAAAATAGGACAAATCCAACCCAACCATCACCCCGTCAGCCTTTCCAATCATCAGTAAACTAATAGAAGGAGTCATCAGAATGAATTCTACTGGTGAGGTGAGAGTGATTCTCATTAACGTAAAGCAACGTTGAATCAAGAGTGGAACTGAAGAGTTGAAGTAAAACTAAGATCAATGCGATAGTCAGTGTCGGCACAGTGAGTTATAATATTATTTAACAGATCAAAATGATTGTGGATTTTTGAAATTAAACAAAATGAGCAATAGTTTGAATTCCTGATTAAATCCTAATTGCAGGTTTTGGACACCGGCCTTGGATGCAGCTGGAGGAAAACAACAAAGACGGACTTCGTATTGTGTGTAAATCAGATGGATGGTATCCTGATCCAGTGATACGGTGGGAGGATGGGAATGGACAGGATGTAACAGCACAGTCTGAATGGGAATTCCTAAAGGACTCCAGAGGCCTTATTACTGTCCAGAGTCATATTGATGTCACAAGTGATTCTGTAAACAGGTTTTCATGTTTCATGGAAAACCGGTTATTGAGGAAAAGACGAGAGGCCCATGTCCAGATATCAGGTAGGTGCACGTTTAGTCATCAGTTTGTTACAATAAATATTTGCAGACAATGGGTGCGATTCTCCGACCCCCCACGCCAGGTGGCAGAATTGCAGGAGGGTCGGGCGAATCACGCCACGCTGCCCTGGCACCCCCACGCGATTCTCCCACCCCCCAAAATGGTGTGTTGCGTTTTGTGACAGGCCGCGCGGAGAATCGCCGCTCGCCGTTTCTAACGGTGACCGGCGATTCTCCGGCCCGCATGGGCCGAGCGGCCTGCCGAACGCGACCGGTTCACGCCGGCGCCAACCACACCTGGTCGCTGCCGGCGTGAACATCGCGCGACCGCTGCATGTGGGCCCTGTGGGGGGGCGGAGGGAGGATCGAGCACCACGGGCGTGCTCAAGGAGGTGTCTGGCCCGCGATCGGCGCCCACCGATCGTTGGGCCGGCGTCTCTAAAAGACGCACTCTTTTCCCTCTGCCGCCCCGCAAGATCAAGCCGCCATATCTTGCGGGGCAGCGGAGGGGAAGACGGCAACCGTGCATGCGCGGGTTGGCACCGGCCAACCTGCGCATGCGTGGCTGACGTCACTTAGACGCCGTCGGCCGTGTCATTCCAGGCGCGCCGCTTTGATGCAAGCATCAAGGCCCGATGCGCGAAATTCACGTGCCGTCGCTCCTAGCCCCGGGGGGGGGGGGGGGGGGGGGGGGGGGGCGAGGAGCGGCCGGAGTGAAACACTCCGGGTTTCACTCCGGCGTCGGCTGTTTGTCTCCCTTTGGGAGAATTTCGCCCAATATTTCTCCTCTCCTGAAGGCACTAACTAACTTCCCGTAACAGCCTCCCCAAACAGGCGCCGGAATGTGGCGACTAGGGGCTTTTCACAGTAACTTCATTTGAAGCCTACTTGTAACAATAAGCGATTTTCATTTCATTTCAGACAGGGTGAGTTGGATGTTGAGATAATGGAAACGTTGATAGTCATCTTCCAAAATTCTACAGATTCAGAGATGGTTCCTGCATCTGGAAGATAACAAATTTAAGAAAGAAGGGAGAGGGGAAAGAGGAAACTGCAGACTTATAAGCCTGACATCAGTGGCTGGGAACAGGGGTGCAGTACCAAACATTGAGGTGAAGGAGCTCTAAGAAAATGGGCATATTTTATCATCCTTTACACAGCCGGTTTTGTGGCAGAGAATCCAGCGGAAGCCAAACATTGGAATTCTTCCAGGGAGAAAGATTTAAGTGTGTAGTTATATTGTCAGTGGACTAGTAATCCAGAGACCCAGGGTTTTGATCTGGAGATCTGGGTGCGAATCCCACCATGCCAGATGGTGAAATTTGAATTTAGTAAAAACCATGAAAAAACATAAGTCTAAGGGTGACCATGAAACCATTGTCAGTTGTTGTAAAACCCCGTCTGGTTCACAAATATCCTTTAGGGAAGAAATCTGTTATTACTCCAGATCTACAGCAATGTGGGTGACTCTGAAATGCCCCCCCATGGGTGTTATATTGCCACGATTGGTAATATGTTGTATTCTTTATTGTTTCTTCCAGAATTACCCAATGTAGTTTTGACAAAGAATATACCAATCAAAAGATTGAAACAAAACTAATTTATTATTACACTACTAATTAAATGAAGTTCGAACACACTAATGAGCTACAGATGATAATTAAATGATATTGAATCTGTCTTACAGTATTCAATATTCTATCTAGTCACTAACTACACTATGATTTAACCTTGTGCTATCTCTAATTAACATTCACTCATCTCGAAGCTTCTCCCTGTGCTTTTCACTGTGCTTCTCCCAGAATTCCCTGAGAGGCTGACTTAAATACAGAGTAGTAACGCCCTCTAGTGTTTGATTTATACAGAGATGTAATTATTAACCCTTCACTAACCTGACTATATACATATCATTACGATGGGTAATTAGGGATGGGTAATAAATGCTGGCCCAGTCGGCAATGCCCATATCCCATGAAAGAATATTTAAAAGTTTTCCGTCTCCCGATGGTGGGTTAATGGAGGGCTGGTTATCCCGCTGACGAGGGACGTGAATGCTATTTGTATTCATTACCATCTCATCAATTCTGATTAAATTTATTGCTCGCTGGAATCAATCTTGCATCATGGCACCGGCAAAATCACATGTCTGAATCACGTATGAAAAAGGTGGCGTGCTGGAGTTCAGCCTCACTTCACTCATGACTTTGAGGTGAGTGCTGCATTCACAGCCTTCCTGTCACAATGCTGCGTGGGTCTCATTGCAATGTCAGTGGGGCTCCACATTGCTGGGGGTGGGGGGTTGGTCTGTCCCCACTGGGGCACCACACTGCTGGGGGGGTGGGGGTGGGTCTGCCCCCACTGGGGCACCACACTGCTGGGGGGTGGGTCTGCCCCCACTGGGGCACCACACTGCTGGGGGGGTGGGGGTGGGTCTGCCCCCATTGGGGCACCACACTGCTGGGGGTGGGGGGTTGGTCTGCCTCCACTGGGGCACCACACTGCTGGGGGTGGGGGGTGGGTCTGCCCCCACTGGGGCACCACACTGCTGGGGGTGGGGGGTGGGTCTGCCCCCATTGGGGCACCACACTGCTGGGGGTGGAGGGTGGGTCTTCCCCCACTGGGGCACCACACTGCTGGGGGTGGGGGGGTTGGTCTGCCCCCACTGGGGCACCACACTGCTGGGGGTGGAGGGTGGGTCTTCCCTGGGGGTGCCTGCATAGTGAAGGACATGGTGGGGGTGGAGGGTTGGTTTGCCCCCAGTGGGGCTCCACACTGCTGGGGGGGTGGAGGGTGGGTCTGCCCCCACTGGGGCACCACATTGCTGGGGGTGGATGGTTGGTTTGCCCCCAGTGGGGCACCACACTGCTGGGGGTGGGGGGTGGGTCTGCCCCCAGTGGGGTGCCACACTGCTGGGGGTGGGGGGGTGGGTCTGCCCCCACTGGGGCACCACACTGCTGGGGGTGGGGGGTGGGTCTGCCCCCACTGGGGCTCCACACTGCTGGGGGTGGGAGGGTTGGTCTGCCCCCACTGGGGCTCCACACTGCTGGGGGTGGGGGGGTGGGTCTGCCCCCACTGGGGCACCACACTGCTGGGGGTGGGGGGTGGGTCTGCCCCCACTGGGGCTCCACATTGCTGGGGGTGGGGGGTTGGTCTGCCCCCAGTGGGTGCCTTCTTGGTCCAGAAGGATAGCACTGAGCAGCGGTACTCAGTCAGGGGTGAACATTCAGAGAGCAGCATTCTGACCAAGCCACACCGAGGGAGAAAGGGGCAGGAAGGCATTCAAAGAGGTTGGGGGAGAAGCGAGAGAGTCCCGTATGGAGTCTCACTGGGTTGAGAACTGTACTCTGGATCAGGAGAGGCACTGAGCACGGTCTCCCTACTGTTCCCGTCTGGGGCTGGGGGCTGGACTCTGGGGGCTCCAGCTGTCACTAGGGGTGAGTGTGCAGAACGAGCTTTTCAGCACAACTGGCTCGGTGTACAGCACTCTGAGAGAAGGCGGGACACGTAAGGGTGGGGGAGGCTTGGGGGATTTGAGGGTCCTGGGGTGGTAATTGATTATCTGTCTCTTTCCTCCAATTCCTTACAGATAACAAAATGGAAATCTGGGAAAACAGGTTTCATTGGACCTCGGAGGTGTGAAAGGTGTTGGGGGGGGTGGGACAGGACTGATATTGAGTGAGGGCGTGGATGGGGGGAATCTGGGAGAGGGGGGTTCGATGGCAACAAAGGGATGGGGCGGGCCAAACCCAGTGGGGAGAGCCCGGAGTTATGATGATGGCGGATATGGGGGTGGGGGGGGGGGGGGGGGGGGGGGGGGGGTGAGAGACCCCTGGTCAGGATAGCTACATGGAATGCGAAGGGTTTGGGGGGGGGGGGGGGCAGTGAAGAGGTTGAGAGTGTTTGTTCACCTAAAAA
The DNA here is from genome assembly GCF_902713615.1 of Scyliorhinus canicula. NCBI lineage: Eukaryota > Metazoa > Chordata > Chondrichthyes > Carcharhiniformes > Scyliorhinidae > Scyliorhinus > Scyliorhinus canicula. Next base: position 8,050,353 of record NC_052158.1, read on the forward strand.
GTTTTAAGGCCGATGTTGTCATGTTAAGGAGACTCATCTGGAGATGAAAGACCAAGTGAGGCTGAGGAAGGGCTGGGTGAGCCAAGTATTTCATTCGGGATTTGACAGTAGGAGCGAGGGGTAGTGTTTTGGTCGATAAGAGAGTGAGGTTCCAGATGGAGATGGTGGTGGCGGACCAGGGGGGTAAATATGGGATAGTAACAGGGGCGTTGGATGAGAGGCCGGTGGTGTTGGCAAGTGTGTATGGCCCGAACTGGGATGATGCAGGGTTTGTGAGGAAGGTGTTTGGGGCCATTCTGGACTTGGATTTGCACGAGCTAATAGTGGGAGGGGATTGGAATTTGGTCCAAGAGCCAAGGAAGGACAGATTATAGCGACGCTCGCTTGCCCAGTCTGGGGGCCGGGGGGGGGGGGGGGGGGGGGTTGGGGGTGAAGGTGCTGACTGGGCCTATTAGGGAAATGGGAGGGGTGGAGGTTCCTGTACCCGAGGGAGCGGGAGTATTCATTTTTCTCCTCGGTTCATGAGGTTTATTCGAGGATAGACTTCTTTGTAGTAGGGAAGGTGCTGTTAGCTGGGGTTAGGGTATCAGAGTATTCGGCGAGAGTAATCTCGGAAACAAACACTTTTTCTGCTCGACTTTGCTTCTTCACATTTCTGACCCCAGCACAGAGTACACTTCAGGAAGTGTGACATGGCCACTCTCCAACACAGTGCTCACATTTCTATTTCAGTATATTTTTGCTTCTTTTCATGTTTGAATCCAATGTCATTACCCTTCTCTGAAATTTAGCTTTCCAGAATATAATTTATGTTCTCCTTGTTGTCCCCACTTTTAGATGAAAGGTTTTGTATATTGAGCTGACATTCAGCCACGGGGCTTTTAACTGACTGACTCCTGGCGTTCAGCTCCTTGCTTATTGGAAGCGGCGATGAAGGCACGGTACCACAGTGGTTAGCACTGTTGCTTCACAGCTCCAGGGTCCTGGGTTCGATTCCAGCCTCGGGTCACTGTCTGTGCGGAGTCTGCACGTTCTCCCCGTGTCTGCGTGGGTTTCCTCCGGGTGCTCCGGTTTCCTCCCACAAGTCCCGAAATACGTGCTGTTAGGTGAATTGGACATTCTAAATTCTCCCTCTGTGACCCGAACAGGAGCCGGAATGTGGCGACTAAGGAATTTTCACAGTAACTTCATTGCAGTGTTAATGTAAGCCTACTTGTGACACTAATAAAGATTATTATAATTATTATGTTCAGGAGGGAGAGGCCAGGCTGGGAGATGTCCCCGGGCAGGGTTTGCAGCTGGGTACCAGACACATTCAGCTGCTGAGGTGGAGGAATGGCTGAGGGCCAGAGGGGACCTGGCTCAGGCGGTTGGTGCTCTCGTTCAGGCTGCTGAGTTGCTCCTGGAGACCCCGGCTGTCGTGCGTAGAACTGAGTTAGTTCCCGGAAACGTCAAGGAATCCTTACTGTCTGCATGTCTCCCAGTTTGGTTTGACCTGTGGGATCAGGCTCTGGAGCTGGCTCAGGCAGCACAGCTCAGGTGGCAGTTGTCACAGACTTTCCCCCAGCTCCAGGTGAATGAACAGCAACAGCTGATACATCCCAGGGTCCAGGCTGCTCTCCCAGATACGGACACGGAAGGTTTGTGCTCCCCTTACCAAGCTGTTTCAGTACAGCTCCAACACTGGCATCAACCTGATCATGTGGAAAATTAACATGTCCTGTCCAAAAAGCAGGACAGATCCAATCCAGCTAATTATCACCACATCTGCCTACTCTTGATCATCAGCAAATGGAGGGAAAGCTGAATCCCCCACTCTGAACATCATTCAGGTTACCATTGATCAGAACTGGACCAACCACATAAATACTCTGGCTGCAGAGCAGCTCAGAGACTGGACTTGGGGGTGAGTAACTCACCTCCTGACTCCTCAAAGCCTGTCCACCATTTACAAGGCACAAGTCAGGAATGTGATGGAATACTCTCCACTTGTCTGGATGGGTGCAGCGCCAACAATACTCAAGCTCACCGCCCTCCAGGAAAAAGCAGCCCCGCTTGATCCAAGCTCCTTCGACGACCATAAACATTCACTCCCTCCATCGCTGGCACAGAGTGGCAGCAGTGTGTACCAGCTGCAAGGTGTACTGTACCAGGTGACAGCAGCGGTTCAAGAAGGTGGCTCAGCACAACCTTCTCAACACCAATTAGTGAAGAACAACAGATATTGGTTTTGTAACAAACATGGACATTCCATGGAAACAGAAATAAATACTGATCCTGATCCTGGTTTGTGTTTAAACTTCAGATGAATTCTTCCCTAAAATCAACGTCTGGCTGGTAATTTTCTGGGTGGTTGCGAGCCTTGTGGTTCTGGCTGTTGCTGCTGATGTACTTGTCCACAGAAAAGAAGACAAAAGGATTCAAGGTAGGAGCACAAATAATAATTCAACATTATTATGTAAAATAGGCCAATAAAACATGAAATGTGTTTCTGTTAATTGAGGATGAACTGTTTAGACAAATTGTAATTGAATTATAATTGTGGCAGATTTTAATTATCTGAAAATTAGTCTGCAATTGAAAACAGCCAATGGGGCAGCAGAAATTTGCTTTGTGTGTTCAAGTTTCTCTCAATCAGTGTACTGCTCTTCCAATGAAGAAAGAATCATGACGTGACCTGGGTTAGAGTGGGAGGGAGAAGAACTGGACATGAGGGCTGCTGACAAGGTTCACATTTATTGTTAACAAAGCAAAATACTGCAGGTACATGAAATCTGAAATAAAAACAGAAAGTGTGGGAAAAACTCAACTGAGTTCCGAAGAAGAGTCCTATTGGGTTTGAAACACTAACTGTTCCTCCCTCCACGAACTCTGCCAGACCTGCTGAGTTTTTCCAATACATTCTGTTTATTAGAATTTATTGTTCATTCCGATTGCCTTTGAACAGGAAGTGGTGAGATGTCTTCAGTGTGGTGTAGGTATCCCCATTGGGTGGGATTTTCCACGTCCCGGTATGTATCCCAGCATTGGCTTGTGGAGGGATCTTCTGGTCCCACCATTGTCAGCGAGGATTCCCGTTGTATGGAGCCCACCGCTGGAAAACCTGCTGTGGGGAATCACTGCCAGTGGGACCGGAAAATTCCGCTGGTGGGAATGGCAAGAAAATTGCGGCCGCTGTATTTTTTATATCAGATTTATACAACTGAGAGATTTTCTGGGACATTTCCGAGGGAAGTTAAAAGTCAACAATAACTTCCTGTGGCGACCGTGGAGGAGTAGGTAGCACGTTTGATAGCTCCCGCCTGTGACAGACTTTTGGACATTTTTACCCCGTTTTTTTCTGGATTGTATGGGATAAATGAAATGAAATGAAATGTCACGAGTAGGCTTCACTGAAGTTACTGTGAAAAGCCCCTAGTCACCACATTCTGGCACCTGTTCGGGGAGGCTAGTACTGGAATTGAACCGTGCTGCTGGCCTGCCTTGGTCTGCTTTAAAAGCCAGCAATTTAGCCCAGTGTGCTAAGCCAGAGTGAGACAGTGAGGAGAAATCCCCCTCCAGTATATGGAGAATTGGACCAGAAGTGGCCGTGTGAGAAGACAAAGTTCTATAAGGGAGACGCGAGCAGAGGTGGGAACACGGGACAGCATGGCGGAGAGCAAGGGCCGCGGGGAGACAGCACAGTGGTGGACGGAGCAGCTGGTGAAGTTTTTGAAGATTGCTTCGCCAAGCTGAAGAAGGAGATGCTGGACCCGATTAAGGCTTCGGTTGATCAAGTTATGCAGAATCAAGAGACCCACGGAAGAACGATCCAGGAGGTGGAGAAAAAGGTGTCCGAGCACGAGGGATACATAACCGTGCTGGAGACCAAGTTGGAGATGATGAACGACCGCCAGAGAAGAATGCAGGAGAAGCTGGAGGACCTGGAGAATAGGTCCAGGAGGCAGAATCTTAGAATTGTCGGCCTCCCTGAAGGCAGTGAGGGATCGGTTGCGAGGGATTATGTGACGGACATGTTGGAGAAGTTGATAGGGGCTGAGGCGTTCCCTCAGCCCCTGGAAGTGGACAGAGCGCACAGAGCCCTCGCGAAGAAGCCCCGAGTGAACAAGCCGACGAGGGCCATGGTGATACACTTTCACCGATTCCTGGACTAGGAACACGTTCTGCGGTGGGTCAAGAATGAACAAAGCAGCAATGGGAGAATTGTGAGCTGCGCATTTATCAGGACCTGGGCACAGACTTGGCCAAGAGGCGAGCTGGGTTTAATCGGGCAAAAACGGCCCTCTTTAAGAAGCCCGTCTGTGGGTCACACATGAGGAACGGGACTTCTACTTTGAAACACCAGACAAAGTATGGACTTTTATTAATGATAAAAGGCTGGAGACGAATTAAAAAACACTGAAGCCTTGGAGATTACTGTGGTGGCGATTTGTGGTGCTGGGCTGTATCAGTATCAGTAGTGCTGTGTGTAATAAGGGGCTGTTTGGATGGCTAAAGGTAACTTTGTCTTGCAGGGAGCTGGTTAGAGGGGGGATGGTCTTTGGATTTGGTTCTGTTTTTTGGGTGATTTTTTTTCTTAAGTGGCTGGTTCTTCACTGTTTTTCTGATGTTTGTTTCCTGGGGAATGTGATGCTTTTAATATGTTTGTCCAAGTGAGGGGAGAGATCAATAGCGCGACAGACTGCTTGGTGCCAGGGGCAGGCGCTATCAAGTCAGCATGGGTCAGCTGACTCTCGGAAGCACAGTGGGGGGGCGAGCAGGTGTTAAGCTGGAGCTTGACTTGGGGGGGGGGGGTTGGGTTTCTAGTGTTGTTGCTGGGTGGTGGGGGGAGGGAGTAGGGGGGGGGCTGCTTTGCTGACAGGGGAGGAACTGTTACTAGGGGCCAAATGGGAAGTCGTGAACAGCGAATGCCCGAGGGGTGGCTCGAGGAGGCAGAGGATGCGAGCTAGAGGCTGGCCTAAAAAGGGTGATGGCTAGTTGGAGGTGGTGGAGAGGTGGGTTGGCCAAGTATTCCACTCAGGGCTTGACTCAAATACCAGGGGTAGCGATCTTGATCAACAAACGAGTGGCATTCGAGGCAGGGAGAATCGTGTCAAACAAGGGGGGTAGGTACATAATGGTGAGTAGGAAGCTGGAGGGGCTGCGGGTGGTACTTGTGAACATATATGCTCCGAATTGGGACAATGTGGAATTTATGAGGCAGGTATTAAGTAAGATCCCAGACTTAGAGTCACATAACCTGATTATGGGGGGAGATTTTAACAGTCCGGAATTGATCCGGAATTGGACCGGTAAAAATCCAAGACAGGGAGGAGGCCGGCAAAGGAATTGAAGGGGTTTATGGAATATATGATGGGGGGAGTAGACCCATGGAGTTTGCACGGCCGAGGGTGAAGGAGTTTTCTTTTTTCTCACATGTCCACAAGGTATACTCTCGCATTGACTTTTTTGTTCTGAGCTAATACTGGGGGATGGTGGATACTGAGTACTCGGCAATCGCAGTGTCGGATCATGCCCCGCATTGGGTGGATCTACGGATTAGTTTGGAGAGAGGACAATGCCCGCTGTGGAGACTGGATGTGGGGTTGCTGGCAGATGAAGCGATCTGTGGGTGGGCTAACAAATCCATCCAGAACTACCTGGAAACAAATGATACGGGGAGGTCTGTGCAGCGATGGTTTGGGAAGCTTTGAAGACAGTGGTCAGAGGGGACTTAATCTCGATACAGGTCCACAGAGAAAAGGTAGAACAGGCTGAGAGGGATGGGTTAGTGGAGGAGATACTCCAGGTGGACAGGAGATACTCTGAGGCCACGGATGCAGGGTTACTGAGTGTGCAGCGGAGGTTACAGGCGGTGTTTGGGCTGTTGACTACAAGGAAAGCAGTGGAACAGTTGAAGAAGGCAAGGGGGCGATTTATCAGTACGGGGAAAAGGCAACCAGAATGTTAATGCACCAGCTCAGGAAAAGGGAGACGGCCAGGGAGATAGGGAGAGTAAAGAGTAGAGGTGGGATCATGATCCTGGACCCAGTGGGGGTGAATGAGGTGTTTAAGGACTTTTACAGTAAATTATATGAGTCGGAACCCCTGGCAGGGGTGGAGGGGATGAGGCAGTTTTTAGGTCAGTTGAGGTTCCCGAGGGTGGATGAGGATCTGGTGGAAGCGCTGGGAGCCCCAATTGAGATTGAGGAAATAATCAAGGGACTGGAGGGCATGCAGTTGGGCAAGGCCCTGGGGCCTGACAGCTACCTGGTGGAATTCTATAAGAAGTTTTCAGAGATATTGAGCCCATTGCTGGTAAGGACATTTAATGAAGCAAGAGAGAAGGGGGTCCTTTCCCCAACAATGTTGCAGGCCTCGATTTCATTGATCCTGAAATGGGAGAAGGATCCGGAGCAATGCGGGTCATATAGGCCAATTTCTCTACTGAATGTGGATGCCAAACTGCTGGCTAAGATACTGGCCACAAGAATAGAGGGTTGTGTCCCGGGAGAGATAGGGGAAGACCATTTGGGATTTGTAGGCCAATGCTCGAAGGATTTTAAATGTTATTATGATGCCCTCAGAAGGAGGGGAGGTGGAGGTGGTGGCAGCGATGGATGCGGAGAAGGCTTTTGATCGGGTGGAGTGGGATTACCTGTGGGAGGCACTAGGAAGGTTTGGGTTTGGTGAGGGCTTTATTGACTGAGAGCGGTTGCTCTATCAGGCACCAGTAGCGAGTGTGCGTACGATCCGGCTGAGATTGGAGTATTTTGAACTAGACCGAGGGACAAGGCAAGGATGCCCCCTCTCCCCATTACTATTTGCTCTAGCCATAGAGCCATTGGCCGTGGCATTAAGAGCTTCTAGGAACTGGAAGGGCTGGTTCGGGGGGTGGGGAGCAACACGGGGTCTTGCTTTACGCAGATAACCTGCTCTTGTATATTTCAGATCCGTTGGGAGCGGATGGGGGGAGAATCCTGGGGGAATTTGGCAATTTTTCAGGGTATAAATTGAACATGTGGAAAAGCGAGATGTTCGCGATCCAGGCAAGAGGACAGGAGAAGAGACTGGGAGAGCTGCTGCTTAGAATGGCAGGAAAGAGCTTTCGGTATCTGAGAATACACATGGCCTGGGAATGGGAGGCACTGGACAAATTAAACCTATCCCGGCTGGTAGAATAAAGGAAAGAGGACTTCAAGAGATGGGACATGCTCCCGCTATCACTGGCGGGGAGGGTAGAGACCATGAAAATGACGGTCCTCCACAGATTTCTGTTTGTCTTTCAGTGCCTCCCCATCTTCATCCCGAGGGTCTTTTTCAAGTGGGTGAATAAGGTTATTTCGGGGTTTGTGTGGGCGGGTAAAACCCCGTGAGTGAAGAAACTGTTGCTGGAGCGCAGTCGGGGGGAGGGTGGGTTGGCGCTGCCGAACGTCTGCAATCACTACTGGGCGGCTAATATAGCCATGATTGGGAGGTGGGGTGGGATGAGCAAGTTTTTCTGGGTAGAGGACAGGTGTGCGAGGTGCGTGGGAAGCCCAGCAAATCATGTTCACATGTTTTGGGCATGCCCAAAGCTCAGAGGGTTTTGGCAGGGGTTTGCAAAGGCAATGTCCACGGCACTAAAAACACGGGTGGTGCCGAGTCCGGAGGTGGCGATCTTTGGAGAAGAGCCAGTAGTTCAGGGGGTGAAAGAGGCCGATGTCTTGGCTCTTGTCCTCTGCCTCCCTGGTTGCCCGGAGACGGATCTTGCTAATGTGGAGGGACTCGAAGCCCCCGAGTGTAGAGATCTGGATTAGTGACATGGCTGGGTTTCTCAGTCTTGTGAAGATAAAGTTTGCCTTAAGAGGGTCAATGGTTGGGTTCACCTGGAGGTGGCAGCCGTTTGTCGACTTTCTTGGGAAATTAAAAATGTCAGCAGATGCAGTATTCCAAGGGGCGGGGCGGGGGGGGGGGGGGGGGGGGGAAGGGGGGGTGGGGAAAGAAAGAGGGCCGGATTGTTGGTTTATGGTTGGGGTGTGTGAAGATTGGTTGGGGTGTGTGAAGATTGGGATGGAGGTGGAAATGTTTATTATACTGTTATTGTTTTTATTATAAAAACTTTCAAATACCTCAACAAAAATGTTTTTAAAAAAAGTGAACGATGTTGCTGTGGATCGAACAGATTTCCTCCCCTTAGCTTAGCTTTTTATTGAAGTTAAATTCCCTCAGCTGCCATGGTGGGATTTGAACTTTTGTCTCTGGAGCATTAGCCAAGGTCTCTCGGTTACTCAGCCAGGACTGGAACATTACCACTTGTTACCACCTCCCTTAATGTGGAGGAACATCAGAGAAACACTGGGAAATCTGACAGAAACCTATTGAAGTGTGGTCGTGAGCGGGAAATGCTGGGTCTTTCCCGACAGCCGACCCGGCGAGGCAGTCACCTCAACCCCTCTGAGGAATTGACCCTGGAGATCACGAGGGTGACCGAGGACAGATCGGTCACCAATGTAGAGAAGGCCACCGCCGCTGAGGAGAATATCCATCGGCCCTAAACCAGAGGACCTGTCACAGGTGAGTTGTTCATGCGAGGTTGATGATCCTTACTCAAACTGACCACATGTCCATTCTCCCGCACGATCTCCATCGGATGGTTCAGTGTGCCCCTCTACTCCTATGAGAATACATCGGAGGAGAGCTCCGAGGATGCAATCATCAATGCCTCATGGTTGTCATCACCACCCTCCACCAGCGCAGAGAGACACAGCTCGGTGGGCAAAAGTAGTGGACAGGCTTCAGGGGCACAATCTAGTGAGCACCTCACAGTTACAGATGCACGTCAGGTGGAGGCAGGAATTTCTAGGGGAGAAAGCAGTCGGAGGTCCGTTGGATCCCAGGACCCAGCTGAGTCCCAGTCAGATGGTGAGCCTCTAGACCAGGCTATCCCAGAGCTGCTGCAGATGATAGGGTGCAGCTGTAAGATTCAGAGGGTGATGTCAGCGATACTCCAGCGGGTTAATAGCCGATTGGAGGAATCCCAAAGAATATGGGTTCAGGAGATTGCACCGGCAATATGTGGCACTGAGGCCAACACTGCTACAGTGATGATCACGGTGGTGTGGGCCAGGGTTAAGATGACAGCAAAGTATATTGTGGAGTTCACCTGACTTCTAACTGTTTATTGATTTTGGTTACGATGAGCACAAGAGCCTGCCTTTCAGGTGTTAATCAACAGAGTTCTTGGGCGCTTTTAATTTAAAAAAACAAGCTTCATTCTCAGTATTTAGGTAACATTTGTATAAGCACACAGCAAAAGCTTTTATCAACTACAAACATAAAGACCCCACACAGCTACAGTAATCTATGTGTAACCCTTACTGAATCCCCCCTTTTTTAAAATAAATTTAGATTACCCAATTATTTTTTCCAATTAAGGGGCAATTTAGCATGGCCAATCCACCTACTCTGCACATTTTTGGGTTGTGGGGGCGAAACCTACGCAGACACGGGGGAGAATGTGCAAACTCCACACAGACAGTGACCCAGAGCCGGGATCGAACCTGGGACCTCAGCGCCACGAGGCAGCTGTGCTAACCACTAGGCCACCGTGCTGCCCTCTGAATTCCCCCTTAACTGTTCCAATTCAATAACAAAATCCAAGTACAGAAAAACCTTTTCAAAGGTGTGGCCCAGCACACGGCATTCTTACTGGTGTAAGACTTGTTAGTGATACTCTGTTCCCCTTTTCAAAACAGCAGCTTTGAATTCCTTCCAGCAAGCAATTATCTGTTTTAAGACATTAAGCAGTTTGGAAACAGCTTTTAAAATGAAGATAGAGAGACACTTCTTTCAACCTGTGCAGTTCAAGATCAATCCAAACTCAAAGCCAAAGTAAAAACTCCCAGAGCCACATCCCAGCTCCACCCACATAATGACATCAATAAGCCATGTGATAAGACAAAACCATTTCTTAAAGGGACACTCCCATGACAGTGGAGAGCCTGGAGCATGATGTCAGCACCATGAATGGTGGCGTCCAAGGCATTGCTCAGTCAGTGGCAGCCATGGCTGAGCACCACAACAGCATATGAGTCGCTGGAGGACGTATTCTTGACGTAGGTGGACATTTCCGAGGTGCTGAGGAGCATATCCCAGTCTGAGGTGGGCATTGCCGAGGACAGATCGGTCACCAACGTAGAGAAGGCCACCGCCGCAGAGATGAATAGATCATGACCCGGTCAATTTGGGCCATATCCAGACGCAGGTGGACATTGGATGGCACTGCGGAGCATGTCCCAGTCTCAGGTGGACTTTGCCGAGACAGTGTAGAGTATGGCCCGCTCACAGAGGGGCATCGCTGAGAGTATCAACACCATGATGCAGACATTGGGGAGCTGCCAGGGATGGCAGAGCAGATGATGCAGGGGCATATGGAGCTTAATCCAACTGCCCATCCATCCCGAGGTGACCCCCAGGGCCCTACGGACACCGATTGGGAGGAGAATGTGCTGGAGGCGCACAATGTGGAATCTGTATGGATTGAGTTCAGAAACATCACGGTCCAAAAAACATCGGTAGGGGTGTCCACCAAACTGCAGTGTTAATGTTGGGAATAGCATTAGACAGGAAATGTTACATTGAACGACAAAGTACAATGAGCCTCTTACATGGTAGCTTACCGTGTAGCTAAAGAAAAAATGCCCCACACTGCAGCAGAGCGATTAATTCTCCTTGCAGCATTAGATATAGTTCGTACGGTCATAGATGAGAGGTTCGTTGAAAAAATGATAACACAGTGGCTCGCTGAATTTGTGATAATGCTGGATTTTCCGTCCGCACAAGATGAAGACGGCACAAAGGAACTTTCTGAATCCTGCACCCAATATGTGCATAGCCCTCACCTCCTGTGAACCTGATTGGAGTGAGACCGTGAGGACCAAGCATCTCTCATCTCTCGCATTAACGCTAAGAGAAAATGGTGGGTCACGAAGGTCGGCCGGCGTACGTCACAAAGGTCGGCTGGCATGCATCGCAAAGATTGGCTGCCATAGATCGCGAAGGTCGGCTGTCGTAGGGAGGGAAGGTCGGCTGTCGTAGGGAGGGAAGGTCGGCTGGCGTAGGGAGGGAAGGTCGGCTGGCGTGGGTCGCGAAGGTTGGCCGGATTGTGTTGCGATGGTTGGCTGGCGTGGGTCGCGAAGGTTGGCCGGATTGTGTTGCGATGGTTGGCCGGCGTGGGACGCGATGGTTGGCCCGCATGGGACGCGATGGTTGGCTGGTGTGGGTCGTGAAGGTCGGCCAGTTGGTAAAAATGGGTCCCGGAAAAGTTTTTTGAAAAACACTGCCCTGGGGGGGGGGTGATGTTCCATGGCCTCCTTGTGCCGGGCTGGCGGGGCTGGAAAACGGTTCTTCCGATGGGGTTTGGCTCGCTGATCCGGAGGTGGTCCAGATGCTTCTGCACTGTCTTCTCATGTTTTTGCCGTGTAAGATACCAGTCCAGTCTGTTTCACCACGGTCCCTGGAATCCACAGGGCACCTCTCTGAAGTTTCGAACGTATATCGCGTCCCCCGGTCCAAAACGTCGGTCCTGCCCCTGGAGGTCTTGTCTCTGTTGCACTTTCTCGCTGATATCGGAGAATGTTAGGCTAAGGTGGGCCCTGAGCCTCCGGCCCATCAGCAGTTCTGCAGGTGCCACTCTGGTTGTAATGTGTGGCGTGGTGCGGTAGCTAAACAGAAAACGCGCCAGCCTCGTCTCCACGGATCCTGTGGCCTATTTCCTCAAACATCCTTGAAAGTCTGCACTGCTCGTTCAGCCAGACCATTTGGGGAAGGTGGGCTGTCCGGATGTGTTCACCCAGTTTGTCTTCATGAAACGTGCAAACTCCTTGCTAGTACGCGGGGTACGGTTGTCCATGACTGATACCACTGGGATTCCAAGGATACTGAATGAGGAATGAGAGTCGTAGCTTTTTAACATTGGCCTTGGAATTAGTCAACGGCATTACCTGGATGTACAGCCATTTGGAATGGGTGTCCGCCATCAGCAAAAATATTGAGCCTTGAAAAGGTTTGGCAAAATCTGCATGTAGGTGCACTCAAGGCCAGCCCGGCCATTCCCATTGGTGGAGGGGCCAGGCTGGTGGGAGTTCTTATGTTCCGGGAACACGCAGGGCTGGGGTTCTCCGAGCCTCCGCGGCGAAATCGCGCTCGGCGATTGGGGTCTCAGACCCGCAGCATTGGGACGTGATTCTCCGCGGGCCGGTGAATCGCCGTGTGCGCTCAATCCATGAGGTGCCAGTCGGGAACGCCCCGTGGTGATTCTCCACGATCGACCGGGCAAATTCCTGCCGAGTTCCGCCGGCATGGTTCTAACCTTGCTCCACCCATCGGGAGCTCGGACTCGCGGCCGCGCTGCCGTCCTGGTGGGGGGATCAGACTCCGGGGAAGGGAGCCTCCACGGCGGACAGGCCCGCGATCGGGGGCTACCGATCACCGGCGTGCGCGATCCGGGGTGGGCCTATCTTCTTCCACGCTGGCCCGCGGTGTGGCTCCGCCATGTTGCGTGGAGGCTGGCGCGAATAAGGCTGCCGCGCGCATGCACAGACCCGCGGCCAGAAGTGCAGGACCCCGTATCGGCAGCAGGAGCTGTGTGGCACAGCCGGGGTCCTGCGGTCCCTCTTAAAACCGGAGAATCACTTCGGACTTTTTGGAAAAAGTCTGGAGCGATTCGCGCCCGTTTTCCGGCAGGCATGGGGACATAGCCCCATTTTCGGAGAATCCCGGCCAAAGTGCATTAATGGGCCATTTGCTTGATATCGCCATCCAAGCCTGGCCACCATATGTCGCTCCTGGCTAACATTTTCATCTTTGACACCCGTGGATGTTCATTGTGTAGATGTTGACGTATGGCCTATCTGCCCTGACTGGGATCATGCCAGCTCCCCTCAGGAGGATGCTGTCCTCCACACGGAGCTCTTGCTGCTTGGTCTCAATAACCCACACCTCCTTAGGCAGTTTCCCTTGCTGACCCCCAGTAAGACAACATGGCATAACTTCACCAAGACTGGGTCCTTCTGCGCCCAATCCTGAAGTTATGTGGCAGTGAACGGTAAGGTATCCATTTTTAAAAATAAATTTAGGGTAGCCAATTATTTTTTCCAATTAAGGGGCAATTTAGCGTGGCCAATCTACCTAACCTGCACGTCTTTGGGTTGTGGGGGTGAAACCCACGCAGACACGGGGAGAACGTGCAAACTCCACACGGACAGTGACCCAGGGCTGGGATTCAAACCCGGGTCCTCAGCGCCGTAGGCAGCAATGCTAACCACTGTGCCATCGTGCTGCCCTACGGTAAGGTATCCATAAAATTTAAGGTTGTTCCAACTTCGGCAAAACTTTGTGGGGGGAGGTGGGATGCACGTCTTCATCATGAGCCAGCTCACAGTGTGCGCGTTTGCGAACTGCGTGCCTGGGTGATACTCATACACATACTCGCACGCCACAAACAATAGGGCCCATCGCTGTATCCGGGCAGATGCTATTGGCGGAATCACTGTGTCCTCTTTAACCGGTCCAAGCAATGGCTTACAGTCCGTTATGATGGTGAACTGACACACATACACGTACTGGTGGAATTTCTTAATTGCAAAAAATGATGGGCAGCTCTACTTTCTCGATCTGAGCATAGTTGTGCTCCGCAGCGGCCAAAGTCCACGATGCAGATCCTGATCACAGCCGTCGCCGCTTCACCTTGGCAAAGGTGCTCTCCACGCCCACTCCAGATGTTTTTTCAATAGCGCATGCAGTGGTGCAAGGCCGGTCATCAAGTTGGGGATAAATTTCTTGTAACAATTCACAAGTCCCACGAATTACCACGATTTGGTCATGTTCTCAGGCGTGGGGGCTTCTTTGACCGCTTGCGCCTTCTGTTCTACTGGGTGCAGACCGTCTCGGTCGACACAATACCCGAAGTACGTGACCTCTTTCTTGATAAAAAATGCATTTTCCTCTCTTGAGGCGGCGCCTGTCTTGGAAAACTGCAGAGGACTTCCTCCAAGTAGTTCGGGTGTTTCTTTCCGTAGCTCCGGTGACCATGACATCATCCAAATAAACCGTCACTTGCCATCGTCCTTGGAGGATGTTCTCTATGTCTCTCTTGAAAATAGTGCAAGCCGATGGCAACCGTGTATATTCGTAGAGGCCACTGTGGGTATTAATGGTCCCAAATTTTATAGAAGCTGCTTTGCGCTCCAATTGGTGGTATGTGTGACTCGTGTTGAGTTTAGAAAGAGTGTCCTCCAGCCACCTTTGGGTAGAGGTCCGCTATTTGTGGCATCAGGTGTCTGTCCAAACGGGAAGCCGTGTTCACTGATAGCTTGTAATCCCCACACAGGCCGATGGGTTTATCTGGTTTCAGTACCAGGACCACAGGCACTGTCCAAACTGCAGATTGTAGCGGCCAGATGATTCCCAGGCTTTCCAAATGGCTGAGCTCATCCTTTACCTTTATCAGCAATGTATAGGGGACTGGGCAGGACCTCCAGTACTTCAGTTAGGCCTCAGGGTCCACATGAATGTTGGCCATGGCACGTTTGATCTTCCTGAGGCCCTCCTGGAAAACCTTCAGATACTTCCCCAGGACTTTCAGGTACTTTGTATAATTCCCCAGTGCCCATCCTGAAATTCCGTGGACTCTGTAGCCAATCACAGCCAAGCAGATTTAGGCCAGAGCCCCCTACTGTGATCAAGGGCAATCTGACGGACTGCAGTCCGTAGACAACTGGAGTACCCGCAATAGCTACTGGCTCCCGCGTACATTGCCAACCTCCCCGTGTACATTGCCAACCCTCCCCGTGTACATTGCCAACCTCCCCGTGTACATTGCCAACCCTCACAGTGAACATTGCCAACCCTCCCAGTGAACATTGCCAACCCTCCCCGTGTACATTGCCAACCTCCCCGTGTACATTGCCAACCCTCCCCGTGTACATTGCCAATCCTCCCCGTGTACATTGCCAACCCTCCCCGTGTACATTGCCAACCTCCCCGTGTACATTGCCAGCCCTCCCCGTGTACATTGCCAATCCTCCCCGTGTACATTGCCAACCTCCCTGTGTACATTGCCAACCCTCCCCGTGTACATTGCCAACCTCCCCGTGTACATTGCCAACCCTCCCCGTGTACATTGCCAATCCTCCCCGTGTACATTGCCAATCCTCCCCGTGTACATTGCCAACCCTCCCCGTGTACATTGCCAACCCTCCCCGTGTACATTGCCAACCCTCCCCGTGTACATTGCCAACCCTCCCCGTGTACATTGCCAACCTCCCCGTGTACATTACCAACCTCCCCGTGTACATTGCCAACCTCCCCGTGTACATTGCCAACCCTCCCCGTGTACATTGCCAACCCTCCCCGTGTACATTGCCAACCCTCCCCGTGTACATTGCCAACCTCCCCGTGTACACTGCCACCTCGTCTTGGTGTCCCTCATATTCAGATGCTGCACTCCCATCCTGATCTTTCGAACGTCTAGTGTTCCATCACTGAAAGTTCAGCTCCCGTGTCCAGTTCCATTAAAAGTGGGTGACCATTCACCTGGACAGTCATTTTGATGGGGGAAATCTACCATGTGATGCTGTAATTCAGCTGTATGCACGTGTCTTCATCAGGCTGCTCTTGGTGGAGGGTCCTGGCTCTAGGCGGCATCTCCCTCGACGAGGGTGACGTGTTTGTTGGCTGACTTGGCGTTGCTGGTCCCTGCAATTTCTCCGACGCAGGTGCCGCACCTCTGAGTCCTCCTCCAGTGGTTCCGGGGAGATTTCCCGCCTGGCTGCAGCGGCCCTTGGTTGACGTGCTCAGCCCCAACGATGTTCGGGTAAGGGCGGGGTCACAGAGGCTCTGCCCCTCGGGGGGACGGCTCATCTGAATGGGGGGGAGGGGGGCATCCTACACTGTGCATCTCTGACATTCCTGGACTCCCTTTTCCGTGCTCTCGAGTGAGAGGGAGATCTCGAGAGTGCGAGGGAGATCTCGAGAGTGAAAGCGAGATAGATCTCGAGAGTGCGAGGGAGATCTCGAGAGTGAAAGCGAGATAGATCTCGATGGTCCTTTTTGGGTCCAATGTCGGTTTGGAGAGCAATTTCCGCTGGGACACCATATTGTTAATTCCGCACTCCAGGCGATCTTGTGGCATTGTCCAGTAAGGATTGTCCGTAATCGCAGTGCTCTGGTAGTTTACGTTAATGTGCCAGAAACTCAGTAACAGATTCCCACCGAGTTCTCTCAGCTGTACTGAATCAGAGTCTTTGGACAATGACCGACAGCTTGGGGTCATAGTGATTCATTACAAGCGCCATCAATTCATCAAACATCTTGAGTCTGGGGCCGCAGGGTAGGTTAGGCTCTTTATGACACTGAAAGTGGGCACCCCACAGGCAGTCAAAAAATCACCTTCTAGCAGCTTCCCCCAATAATAGCGTCACCCTCAAAAAATAGCCCATCTGCTCCGAGTGCTGAGCACAGTCTTCCACACTCGTGTCAAACGCTTCGAGTCTACCAGAGCGGCTTTTTTGAAACTGTGTTAACCCTACTCTGCTGTGTTGAGATGCAGCCGTTGTGTGAGTGTGCAGCAGCGCTGTCTGTAGTTCCGTTTTATCCTCATCGTCAGTATTGTAGTCAATGAGATGCCCCGAAAAGGTAAGTCAAAAGTAGTTTATTTCCTACTCACAGTTATGAAATACAGCAACTGATCAACACTGCAAGTCCCAGCCAGCACCATCCTGAGAGGCTGACACTCCTCAAGCCAACTTCTATTTCGGGGAATTAATGAGCCCGGTGGAGGGTCTCAGTCCTTCAGCAGAACAGCTCATATCCCACAATCGGGACATCCCCATGGGTCTCGTGGGGTTATAACAATTCACTGCTCCCAATGCGATCTCCTCTACATTGGAGTGTCAAAAAGCAGACTGGGTCACCACTTCGCGGAATGCTTTTGGTCAGTCCGTGAACATGACCCCAACCTTCCTGTTGCTACCATTTTAACTCAGCACCTTGCTCTCGTGCCCACACGTCCGTCCTTGGCCTGCTGCAATGAAGCTCGGTTCAATCTGGTGGAGCAGAATCTCATCTTCCAGTTAGACATGTTGCGGCCCTCGGGACTCAACATTGAGTTTGGCAGCTTCAGATTGTGACCTTTCTCCTCCAACTTAAACCCCTTTTAAAAATATCTCATTGGTGTATTGCCTCAGTGGCAATCCCCCCTCCTCCCACTCCTACACCAGGCCATCTATCTTTTGTTCTTAAAGTTGCTACTCTTCATTGCAATCTCCTAAAGCTCAAACACTTTCCCTCCACATTCTCCCTCCTTTCAGTTTTGTTGAAGAGTCAAGGGACTCGAAACGTTGACCCTGCTTCTCCCCTGACAGATGCTGCTGAGTTTCCCAGCATCCTCTGTTCTTGCTTCAGATTCCAGCATTTGCAATGGCTGCCGTGAAGCGGAGAATGTTGCCCACTCAGACATTTCTTCTCTCTGAGAGTCGTTGATCTTCCCGATTCTCTTCCACAGAGACAGCTGACGTTGGGTCATTGAATATATTCAAGTCTGTGTTGTACAGATTTACAATCAACAGGAGCGTTAAGGGTTTTGAGGTGGGGGACCGATGAGGACAGGCAGGAAAGTGGAGTTAAGGCCATAATTAAATCAAGATTTTACGTACGTCAGCACGGTGGTGCAGTGGTTATTATTGCTGCCTCACGGCGCCGAGGTTCGATCCCGGCTCTGGGTCACTGTCCGTGTGGAGTTTGCACATTCTCCCCGTATTTGCGTGGGTTTCGCTCCACAAGCCAAAGATGTGCAGGGTAGGTGGACTGGCCACGCTAAATTGCCCCTTAATTGGAAAAAATTAATTGGGTACTCTAAATTTATTTTAAAAAAAGATTTTAAAGCAGGTAAATGATCCAAATGACCAACTCCTGCTCTTATTTCTAAACCTGGAGCTCCAGGTTTAGACAGCCAGGGTGGAATTCTAACTGTGATGTGCAATTCCCTTTGGCAGATCCGGAAGCGTGCACCATTCCTCTCTCCCTATCCCAGTTCCTGTGAATTCTAATTAAAAATGAAAATTCCGGCGGCATACATGGGAGACACGTGCTATTCCGCAGTGCGATAGGTTTTCACTGGGGAAAGCCACTGTCAGCTGACAATGTGCAGCTACGGGTGGGTTAATGAATAAGCTCTTGGTCTATCCGGGAGACTGCATTGCTGCCAGAACACCAGTACTGCACAGTCCCAGATTGTTCAGGAATCCATTGGAAGAATCCATCAGAACCCTCAGTCCCTTCTCAAACCTCTTTCCCCTTCATTCCCCCCCAGCCCCTTACTACTGGTTCAGTGACACAAACCCCTCCACCTCAGTGTCCTCCCCCCTCCACATTGTCTCTCTTCTTCATGTCGCAACAGACCAGCCCCACAGTTCAGCGATGCCTCCCTGCAGCTTCTCCTCCAGTCCGTCAAGGAAAGGTGGAAGATGCCCTTTCCTCCAGATGCCCCTCCCGCCTGACCAAGGCAGTCTGGAGGGAGGCTGCAGAGGAAGTGAGCGACTATGTCATCCATCCAATAACCTGGGTCCAGTACAGGAAAGGGTCAGCGCCCTCCTTTGTTGCTCCAGGGTAAGTGTCAGTGTTGTATATTTACAAGGATTCTCTCGTAGGGTCATCAATTATCTGTCTGTGTAAATGGGCAGCTTTGTCAGAAGAGTGAATGTGTGATCAGCCTTAGTGCCAGATGGCAATCGAGGCCAAAGTGGGACCATGCGACTGACTGCCCAGTATGTGCATGAAGACAAGGGGATTAGGTGTGACTTGACCTGTCACAAACTCTACATCATCAAGCAGGATAAGCAGACCCATAATATGAAGGAGAGGAAATGGGCAGGGGGTGGAGTGGCTGACTCTGGCTTCTCTCAGCAGCTAAGAGGACGAGATGGTCGTGTTTAGATTCAGGAGCACAATCTGGTGAACACACCACAGGCATGTGGCTGAGAGAGGGTGCGGAGGCCGGGTCCCCTGAGGACAGGAGGATGGCTGGGGATCACACCCCTGTTGAGCCCAACGCTGATGGGCCTCTGGTCCTGGCTACAAGAAGCCAGTTGGACATACATAGAACATGATGTACCATCAGTTGGATGTGAGGCACGATGAAGGTCCAAACTTAGGCTTTAATCAGCTAGTTGTTAGCCCGGTGGTCGACTACAGAGAAAGATCGACCACCGGGAACTCTGGGTACTTATACCCCACCTCGGAGGCGGGGTCTACTTGCCTCTCGACCAATTGGTGAGCAGTCACATGACTAGTCCCACCCAATCAGACGAGAGGCACATGACCAGCCCTGAGCCAATGGGAAACCAATGCTCTGCACCAATGGCAGTGCTCCGATTCATGCCACCACAGAACATAGAACATTACAGCGCAGTACAGGCCCTTCGGCCCTCGATGTTGCGCCGACCTGTGAAACCCCTCTAAAGCCCATCTACACTGTCGTCCATATTATCTGTCTGTGTTAGAGCAGGGGTTAGGAGGGGAAAATATGGCGGCGATGCCGGAGATTGTTGCAGCTTTGCATGGGGTATGGCGGAGTCTATGAATGTCATATCCCAGGCATTAGAGCGGAAAATTAGTGGCATCTTCTCATCTTCCCCAAAGTTGACCCCATTATCTCCCTGGCAAACAAGCACAGACTCTGTGTGATTCTTCTCCACATGTTGAAGGAATGAAAGTCTTTGTGATTCACAAATGCTGCTGGCGGGTTACAGGAACTCCAAAGTCGACATGATGACCCCGAGGGGAATGAACGATGGTGCCGAACGCCATTGAACTCACTAATTGGCTGTCATCATCGACGGGGAAGTGGCTGAAGATATAGATGCTATTGGTCGCCTCCTTTATGTACCTGAGTTGTGACAACCTTGGAAATGCCACATGCCACTCGTTGTGCCCCAGAAACCACCGCTGGTGAAGAAAGTGATCACCGCAGTTACCTTGACAGCCAATGACATGTGGTTCCACCAAATCCACATGACAACAGGTCTTGATGAAGAATCCCCAGTATCTCGGTGATGATTTCTTGGGACATCTCAGTTGTCTCTGGTATTGCTCTCGGAGATCTGAAGGTAGTTAGTTCTTATCCTAAGGACCTGGTAACACAATAATTCCCGTCCTTAACGATGCTTGCCCTGGATATCTGGACAGTTTCCCCATCTGGTCCTGCCTATTGTTGGCAGTGTGGCCTTAGTTGGTGGCCAGAGCTCTCTTAGAACCATAGAATCCCTATACTGCAGAAAGAGGCCATTCAGCCCATCGAGTCTGCACCGACCCTACAAAAGTACAGTACACTCACCCCCCCTATCCCTGTAAACCCACCGAATCTTTGGACATCAGTAGGCAATTTAGCATGGCCAATCCACCTCACCAGCACATCTTTGTACCCCCTTTGTGTCCTATCCTCCTCCTCCTGAGGTTGCAGGAATACTGGGGCATTGAGACTCATGGGTATTACAGAAATTACTGTATTAACAGTCAGACATAGAGATGAGAACATGCTTGTCCATGGTTTTTATCCATTGAACTAATGAGCAGTGAATTATTTCATTCTCACATTGTCCACCCACCCAACACAGATCCTCCTCCACTTCAATCTGCATACCTTAATGTGAAGCCTTACAAAATGTGAGCATGGAACTTCGAGCATCATCCTTGCACCTACAACCCTCTTCCTGTCACCTTCACGCTTTTCCCCATCACCCTTCACCCACCCAACATTACCATCTTTCCTCTGTGTCCCTTGAGCCTCCCCCTCACCCATGGCCCTGTCACCTCGGACCTGCACATGCTTTCTCTGCTTCCTGGCCTACATCTAATGGTAATAATCATCTTTATTAGTGTCACAAGTAGGCTTCCATTAATACTGCAATTAAGTTACTGTGAAAATCCCCTCGTCGCCACATGCTGTTACCTGTGACACAGAGGGAGAATTCAGAATTCCAATTCACCTATCAGCACGTCTTTCGGGACTTATGGGAGGAAACTGGAGCACCCGGAGGAAACCCACACAGACACGGGGAGAACATGTAGACTCTGCACAGACAGTGACCCAAGCTGGGAATCAAACCCGGGTCCCTGGCACTGTGAAGCAACAGTGCTAACCATTGTGCTGCTGTGCTGCCCTGCAATGCCGCCTGACTGTAATACATCTGAAAAGATGCCCACTCCAACCCTCAAATATCTTGTCATCACCCTTAATGTTTTTGTCTGCCCTCCAAGATCTTTGAACACTCGACCGTGACATTGAACCTGTGCCGAATTAAACTCGACTTCTCCCTGTGACTGTGTCTGTTTATTCCTCTACCCCACATCCTGAATTCAACCCACAGAATCAGAATGTTGACTGCAACAACCTGCCTTCTGGACCCCTCCGTCATCTCACCTTCCCTGTGTTACCATCCCATCCTCCCCCGAGTACCAAATCGTCTCACCTTCCCTGTGTTACTATCCCATCCTCCCCTGAGCACCAAATCATCTCACCTTCCCTGTGTTACCATCCCATCCTCCCCTGAGTACCAAATCATCTCACCTTCCCTGTGTTACCATCCCATCCTCCCGAGTACCAAATCATCTCACCTTTCCTGTGTTACCATCCCGTCCTCCCCTGAGCACCAAATCATCTCACCTTCCCTGTGTTACCACCACATCCTCCCCCGAGTACCAAATCATCTCACCTCCCCTGTGTTACCATCCCATCCTCCCCCGAGTACCAAATCATCTCACCTTCCCTGTGTTACCACCACATCCTCTCCCGAGTACCAAATCATCTCACCTCCCCTGTGTTACCATCCCATCCTCCCCCGAGTACCAAATCATCTCACCTTCCCTGTGTTACCATCCCATCCTCCCCTGAGTACCAAATCATCTCACCTCCCCTGTGTTACCATCCCATCCTCCCCCGAGTACCAAATCATCTCACCTTCCCTGTGTTACCATCCCATCCTCCCCTGAGTACCAAATCATCTCACTTTCCCTGTGTTACCACCACATCCTCCCAAGAGTACCAAATCATCTCACCTTCCCTGTGTTACCATCTTCTCCTGAGTACCAGTGTGGCACAGCGGCACAGTGGTTAGCACTGCTGCCTCACAGCACCAGGGACCTGAGTTCAATTCTATGACTGTCTGTGTGGAGTTTACACTTTCTCCCTTGACTGTGTGGGTTTCCTCTTGGTGCTCTGGTTCCCTCCCACAGTACAAAGATGTGTAGGTAAGTTGGGGTTCTGGTTACGGGGATAGGGTGGGGGAGTGGGCCTAGGTAGGGTACTGTTTCAGAATGCCAGTGCAGACTCAATGGGCTAAATGGCTTCCTCCTGCACTGCAGAAATTCTATATTCTATATACCAGCACACCCAGGACACCAGGCCCTTCACTCCTACACATCTCCCTGCACCCAAACCTCACTCTCTATCCTCCGTGACATTGCTCTTCCACACTGTCCTGCACCCAAGACCCAATGTTTTAATCCTCACCACCTCAACTGCCCCACCCAACCCGATCCCTAACTTTCCTGTCCCGAGTCTCATTACAGGCTACTATTCTCCTGCTCCCCTCCCTTGTATATAGAGTTCCACAAGGAAAATCATTGACTTTAGACACAGCTGCACAGTGCTGACTGGTGTATGTTAAGTAATGGGTTAAGAGACATTGCAATTAGTTATCTCATTTATGTTAAGTGTTCAATGATTGACACTGATATGTAAAGGGGCTTCAGGTGACCTCTGGAGCTGGTGATGTGTAGAGTTTTGGGCACAGTCAGTTGCAACAAATAAAAGTGTGTTGGTGAAAAAGGAGCAGAACTTTTGCCTCTTCATACCACAGCATTTAATACATCTAACAATTGATAGCACGTACACCTCAGGGACTACAGCGGTTGAAGAAATGGTGATCAATAAATGTTGACCGAGCCAACGATGCTCAAATCCTGTGAAAGAATTTGTAAAATGCTTGATTTGTGCCTGAAGTGTTTCCACCTTGAAGACCTGGAATTGCTCATTTACTGCCTCCAGTTGGGAATTTGAAATTGTTATTGTCGGTGTCTTGGGGAGCAGGATGGTCACAGGGGGAAGTGGAGTGTGAAGGGGGATGTGAATGTAAAATCACACCATCACTTGTAAATTCTGTCACGTCTTAAACTTGAGTCTTATCATTTTAAAATGTGATCACTGTTCATATTGTCACACTTTCATTCTCAATCTGTTTCAGAGTTGAAATGAAAATGAAATGAAAATCGCTTATTGTCACGAGTAGGCTTCAAATGAAGTTACTGTGAAAAGCCCCTAGTCGCCACATTCCGGCGCCTGTTCGGGAAGGCTGTTACGGGAATCAAACCGTGTTGCTGGCCTGCCTTCAAAGCCAGCGATTTAGCCCTGTGCTAAACAGCCTGTTTATTTTTATATTCAGATATGAAGCATATTGAGTTGTGTTCTGGTTGCAGATCCATACTAACACATTCCTGTGTTCTTGACTTCCAGAACTCCAGCTGTTTTGTACTTTGGAAGGTAAGCTGTTTAAGAACCATTTCAGAACTCGGATTTACAGTGACTGAATAATGGATTGTGGAATGTTGTATCACAAAACCGTCAACTTTTCATTAATTTTTCTCCACATCAGTCCCCTTGTGACCTTTCACCTTTGAGCCTGGGTAGTCAGTGGATTAGATATTATCCTTTTCTGGTGTAATTGGTTAGATTTTGTCCTTTCTCAATTAAGAGTTTTCCAGCATTATATAATTATTCTTTGCTGCCTGTTCTTGAAAATTACTCTTCCCTTGAGGATTAGTACTTGGAACTATGATGTTGCCATTACAGAGACCTGGTTGAGGGAAGGACAGGATTGGCAGCTAAATATTCCAGGATTTTGATGTTTCAGGCGGGATAAAGGAGGATGTAAAAGGGGTGGAGGAGTTGCGCTACTGGTTAGGGAGAATATCACAGCTGTACTGTGGGAGGACACCTCAGAGGGCAGCGAGGCGATATGGGTAGAGATCAGGAATAAGAAGGGTGCAGGCACAATGTTGGGGGTTTACTACAGGCCTCCCAACAGCCAGCGGGAGATAGAGGAACACATAGGTAGACAGATTTTGGAAAGGAGTAAAAGCAACAGAGAGGCAGAGACAGCACTGTTTTGTGAAGGGGAGGGCGTGTCTCAGTAACTTGATAGAGTTTTTCGAGGAGGTCACAAAGATGATTGATGCAGGTGGGGCAGTGGATGTTGTCGATATGGACTTCAGTAAGGCCTTTGACAAGGTCTCTCATGGCAGACTGGTACAAAAGATGAAGTCACACGGGATCAGAGATGAGCTGGCAAGTTGGATACAGAACTGGCTAGGTCATATAAGGCAAAGAGTAGCAATGGAAGGGTGCTTTTCTGATTGGAGGCTGTGACTAGTGGTGTTCAGCAGGGATCAGTGCTGGGACCTTTGCTGTTCGTAGTATATAGAAATGATTTGGAGGAAAATGTAACTGGTCTGATTAGTAAATTTGCAGACGACACAAAGGTTGGTGGAATTGCGGATAGCGATGAGGACTGTCAGAGGATACAGCAGGATTTAGATCGTTTGGAGACTTGGGCGGCGAGATGGCAGATGGAGTTTAATCCGGACAAATGTGAGGTAGTGCATTTGGAAGGTCTAATACAGGTAGGTAATATATAGTGAATGGTAGAACCCTCAAGAGTATTGACAGTCAGAGAGATCTTGGTGTACAGGTCCACAGGTCACTGAAAGGGGCAACACAGGTGGAGAAGATAGTCAAGAAGGCATACGGCATGCTTGCCTTCATTGGCCGGGGCATTGAGTATAAGAATTGGCAAGTCATGTTGCAGCTGTATAAAACCTTAGGCCACACTTGGAGTATAGTGTTCAATTCTGGTCACCACACTACCAGAAGGATGTGGAGGCTTTAGAGAGGGTATCTTGAAACCCATCGGACAAGGAATCCCCAGCTTCTGTCACAATATGACAGACTTCTTACAGAAACTCAGCACCCATGGACCAGTTGGACCAGGAACATTCCTCATCACAATGGACGTTTCAGCACTCTACACCAGCATCCCCCATGACAACGGCATTGCTGCAACAGCCTCAGTACTCAACACCAACAACTGCAAATCTCCAGATGCAATTCTGTAACTCATCCTCTTCATCCTGGATCACAACGTCTTCATCTTCCACAAGAAGTTCTTCATCCAGACACACCAAACAGCCATGGGGACGAAATTTGCACCTCAATATGCCAACATCTTCATGCACAAGTTCGAACACGACCTCTTCACCGCACAGGACCTTCAACCGACGTTATACACCAGATACATCAATGATGTTTTTTTCCTTTGGACCCATGGCGAAGAATCACAGAAACGACTACATGATGACATCTATAAGCTCCATCCCACCATCAGACTCACCATGGACTACTCTCCAGAATCGGTTGCGTTCTTGGACACACTCATCTCCATCAAGGACGGTCACGTCAGCATTTCACTTGACCGCAAGCCCATGGATAACCTCATGATGCTCCACTTCTCCAGCTTCCACCCTAAACACATTAAAGAAGCCATCCCCTATGGACAAGCCCTCCGTATACACAGGATCTGCTCAGACGAGGAGGAATGTAACAGACATCTGCAGATGCTGAAAGACACCCAAGTAAGAACGGGGTATGGCGCTCGACTCATCGATCGACAGTTCCAACGCGCAACAGCAAAAAAAATCGCACCGACCTCCTAAGACAAACAGGGGACACAACAGACAGAGTACCCTTCGTCGTCCAGTACTTCCCTGAGCTGAGAAACTAAGACATCTTCTTCGCAGCCTTCAAACCGTCACCGATGAAGACGAACATATTGCCAAGACCATTCCCGTACCCCCACTTCTTGCCTTCAAACAACCGCGCAACCTCAAACAAACCATTGTTTGCAGAAACTACCCAGCCTTCAGGAGAACAGCGACCACGACACCACACAACCCAGCCATGGCAACCTTTGCAAGACGTGCCAGATCATCAACATGGGTACCACAATTACACGTGAGAACACCACCCACCAGGTATGCGGTACATACTCGTGCGACTCGGCTAACGTTTTGTACCTCATACGCTGCAGGAAAGGATGTCCCGAAGCGTGGTACATTGGTGAGACTATGCAGATGCTGCGACAACAGATGAATGGACATCACGAGACAACAACCAGTCAGGAATGTTCCTTTCCAGTCGGGGAACACTTCAGCCGTCAGGGGCATTCAGCCTCTGATCTTCAGGTAAGGGTTCTCCAAGGCGGCCTTCAGGATCTGCGACAACGCAGAATCGCAGAGCAGAAACTGATAGCCAAGTTCAACACGCCTGAGTACGGCCTCAACTGGGACCTTGGATTCATGTTGCATTACATTCACCCCCACCATCTGGCCTGGGCTTGCAAAATCCTACCAACTGTCCTGGCTTGAGACAATTCACACCTCTTTAACCTGGGGTTACCCCTCTCTCTGGATCTGTAAAGACTTAATTAGTTGAAATGGTCGCATTCAAAGTATCGTCTTGCATCTTTGACTTTGTCCATATATATGTTTCTGGAAACTACCTCTTCATTCACCTGAGGAAGGAGCAGTGCTCCGAAAGCTAGTGATTTGAAACAAAGCTGTTGGACTTTAAGCTGGTGCTGTAAGACCTCTTACTGTGCTCACCCCAGCCAAACGCCGGCATCTCCACATCACACTGAAGCAGGACAGAGGGGTGGGGAGGCACCTCTCCCCCTCTGCAGACCGGCAGCAGCCGTGCCTCCCTCCAGGCTTCAGAAGCAGAAAAAGCAGCAAATAAAACAAAACAAAACCCCAGGTCTGCAAACAGTTTTGCAGCCAAACGGCAGGAGAGCAGAGAGACACACACAACCTGCAGCCACTTGGAGCTCTTGGGGAATGTGAGCTTCCCTGATGAGGGGCGGGGCGGGGGGGGGGGGGGGGGGGGGGGGGGGGGGGGGGGGGCGGGGCGGGAATCATTAACTTTTGCTTTCGTATAAATAGAGCCGGCTGGTTAGGTACCGGCTAGAGAGGAGACCAGCAGTGAAATACTGGTGCTGTATGAATACTTGTGTAAATAACGTTAAGTATTGTTTGACTCAAGAACTCATGTTGGACTCTTTCACCTCATCTCTGTCTTAAATTGATGACCCCTTATTTTGAAATGGTGACCCCCTCGCTCCAGATTCTCCTACAAGAGGAAACATCCTCTCCCCAACCCTGTCAGTCCCCCTCAGGATATTACAGGTTTTGATCAACCACATGCTTTGCTGGGTGATGTCATGTTCCCTCTTGGCTGTGTAACAGAGAGGCAGAGGTGTTCCCCCATCTTGTCTGTGTGAGTGAAAGGTGATGGTGTGGTATGGAGGGACTGATGTGTTCACTCCTGGACAAAGGTCAAATATCTGAGAATTCCCAGTCTGTTGCCAGCGCTTTCATGAATCTCTGATGCTCCTGTCCGGCAAATGTATTTGTGACTTTCCAAGTGTACATCTACTAAACAACCAATAAGTATGAGCACCTTGTCATCTCGAGGTGATGGAACTCTGCCCCTCTCACCCAAATTTGTTTCCTTCTGCTCGCACCTAAAGCTGTGAGTGTCTCACTCTGCAGTTGTCTACATCAGTGTTTATCAAACCTTTTTGCCAGGACCAATTTTTATCAACCAGCTAACCTTTGGGACCCACGCCGGCCGACCATCGCGACTCACGCTGACCGACCTTTGCGACCATCGGCGACCGACCTTTGCGACCATCGCCGACCGACTTTTGCAACCCACACCGACTGACCTTTCTGACCCACGTCGACTGACCTTTGTGACCCACGCTGACTGACCTTTGCGACCCTAGCCGACCGACCTGTGCGACCCACGCCGACTGACCTTTGTGACCACGCCGACCGACCTTTGTGACCCACGCCGACTGACCTTTGCGACCCTAGCCGACCGACCTTTGCGACCCACGCCGACCGACCGACCTTTGTGACCCACGCCGACTGACCTTTGCGACCCTAGCCGACCGACCTTTGTGACCCACGACAGCCGACGTTTGCGACCCACGCCAGCCGATCTTTGCGATCCACGCCGCCCAAACTTCAAAACCCACCATTTTTGCTTAATAATAATTAATAATCCCAGACAAGAAAACATCTTTTTCCTGCTTTGTTCCTGATTTCAGCTTCTTAATGGTTTGTTCACCAGAGGGCCTGGAGCTCACAGCAGCACTGCTGGTATCTACAAAATGGAGGAATCTCTCTCGTGCCCAGACCATGTGATGTCAGTGTACGGGACATGTGACTTGCTCCCTGCCGCCGCTTCTGGAGGAGGCGGTCTGCCTCACTGGGTTCCGGGCCTGCGCACTACTGAGGGGGACGCGCATGCGCGGGACGGCCGGCATTCTGAAAGATGCTCGTGGCCGGCATTTTTAAAAGCCGGTCGCCGCCATTGAGCACTTCTTCCCACAATTGGGAATGCCGTGACCGATGGCCCTGCGACCCTCCCGACAGCCGCCTGCGACCCACCCATGGGTCACGAGTTTGAAAATGACGTGTCTATATTGTGGGAACAAGGCTGATCACAATGTAGGGATGGAGCACTGTGCAGTTCAGTGACAATACCACCGTACCATTGCCTCCTCCAACTCGTCATCGGACAAACCCTCCCTACTTTGCAGCACCAGGTTGTCCAGCATGCAGCAAGTCACAATGATCCGTGAGACCCTCGAGAGATTGTACTAGATTGGTCTGCCAAATCTGTCCAGGAGTGGGAACAGCATCTTTAGGCTGCCGATGGCGTGTCAGGGTAGCAGCATCAGCCTCTTGTACCCTGTCTCCACAAACGTCTGAGGGAGCTGCACAGGCGTCATCAGCCACGTCCTTTGCGGGTCCCCTTTGTCACGGAGAAACCAGTCCTGGATCCTGTACGGTCCCTCGAAGATGTCCCGGATCTCTGACCTACTCACGATGTCTGCGTCCTGGACGCTTGCTGAATATCTACCGCAAACCTGCCGGAATTGTTTGTTGGTGCTGAGCTCTCGCTGCCAGACCAGCTTGGAACCTTCCTGTGTGAGAATGAAAACCCATGGGAGCATGGTCATCGAGGAAGTTAATGTTAAGCTCACTCCTCCCTCCAACACTTTTCAATCCTCCCCCTGTACCCTTTGATCCCATTGTCTTTGGAATGGATCTCTGTCAGCCCCTGAACATTCAGAGGTAAAAGTGCCGATGCCCGGTATACACCTCCCCTACCCAGAGGCTAATTGCACAGTTAAACATGTACAACCCACACACATCCTTGGACACTCCCCTCTTCCCCAGCCTTGCAGGCTTTCCCCTCTTCCAGCCCTCGCCCTGAAGCCTGTTCCTTGTTTGAGGCCAGTCCCCTCCCCTCTTCTCCAGTCCAGCCCTCGCCCTGAAGCCTCTTCCTTGTTTAATGCCAGTCCCCTCCCCTCTTCTCCAGTCCAGCTCTAGCTCGACAGCCTCACCCTTGCCTGAGGCAAGTCCACCCCCCTCCCCCCCCTCCCCCACCAATCCCCCTCTGGTCTGGTAGGTGGAGAATTGCCATTAGCCCCCTAAACGTGATGTGGTGCTGCTTGTACAGCCTGGTGCTGGTTACCACGAGCGCTGCACGGAGCAAGGTAGGTGACCAAACCTCGAAATCACGAGCAAAGTGCAGATCGCCAGGTGCGCGCCGTTTACATAGTGTTGTGAAACACGATGGTGTGCACGCTGATGTGACCAGATGATCCAATATGGGGGGTGATTCCGACAAGCCGGTGGGATAATGGGATGTTCCCGATATTCCGCATTGGGAAACGAGGCCTGTCATTGGCGGGTGGAGCCAATGATCACAAACTACTTTTACGCTGATGTAAAACCGATCTCTGCGATATCGCCGTATTTTTTGATCTTGCCTCAACGATGCCCACTGTGAACGGGACAGAAAACCCCAGCCTCAGTTTTCTCATCGAATTTAATGGGATGATTATTTTGAGATGAACAGAGCATTTCCAAAGGAAAACCCAAAAATGCTGGAAATACACAACAGGTCTGGCAGCATCTGTGGAGAGAGAAACCGAGTTAACGTCTGAATTTCCATCCATGAGGTGTGCAGCAGGAGTGGGGAAAATTCCCAGCTCAGCCAGCCTACATCAGCAAAAAAGTGCTCACAAAGGTGGGAACTTTAT
This sequence comes from Scyliorhinus canicula, assembly GCF_902713615.1. Taxonomy (NCBI): domain Eukaryota; kingdom Metazoa; phylum Chordata; class Chondrichthyes; order Carcharhiniformes; family Scyliorhinidae; genus Scyliorhinus; species Scyliorhinus canicula. Next base: position 8,080,601 of record NC_052158.1, read on the forward strand.
TGCTGGGAGGGGGGTGTGGGCTGGAGTCAGGCCAGCCGACCTGGGAAAGGGGCCAGAAGCTGCCACAGGAGTGCCGAGGAGGATTGTTTGAAAGGCCTGTCTCGGTGCTGTGGGACTTCAACCCAGTTAAATAAAATCACAAAGGCCCCCCCAACAGCCCTCATTCTTCACATTCCCTCACCTTCCACACATTCCCCATGCACCATCCATGTCACCTTATGCCCCCCCCCCCCCCCCCAAGCTCACGCTTTCATGTCAAACAATGCCCTTCACCCACCCCTCATATATACAGAATGTGGTTTGCCTGAGAGGCTGGACATCCATTACTCTTGTTGAAACAGCTGCAACCCAGGGAAAACAATGCTTGATTAACAGCTCAGCCTCTCTGATCTCTGTGGTCAACTTCCACAAGGTTAATAGTATCAAGAGCTTGTGGTTTATGCTATTGATGCTTTCAAGGGTATGGATGATTCACACTTTTATTGCCCAGCAATGATATGACAGTGTTTAAAATTAATATGGAAATTAATGAATGAATTGTTTTTATTTACACATCCGACTGTCAGTGTGAGGTTCATTGGTTCTACACAGTGCACAGGTCAGTGGGAATGGAAGTGCTATATCTTGGAACAGGAGGCAAGAGGGTCTATGGGGTGGTAGTTGGAGGGGCAGAGTGTATGAGTGGCCATGCGGGTTAGTGGAGGGCCAGGCCTCGGCACAGGATCTATCAGGAGGACCGTTTGAATTCACCTTTAAAAGGCCCTTCATTCAGATTCAGATTCGCAACTCCTCTGAGGGGCTGTGAATCACAAATCTTTAAAGTCCTGTCCCAACTCCATGAAAACTGTGGAGGAGAAGGACAGGCCCATCTCTGCATTGGAACCAAACAGGTTGGGAATGCTGGGCGGGGCCTTTTGCCATGAACCAGCCATACCCTAGAAAGGCATTCCCAAAAATCAGACAGCCGGGAATGTGGTCGGGAATCCTGGAATCAGGACCTTTCTGTCATTTATAAAGGGCCTGAATCATCACAAACTCAGTGAAAATCCAGCCCCAATGTTTCAACGACCTTTTGTCAGAACTGGAAAAAGTCAGGGATGTAACAGGATTTAAACAAATCCAGAGGCAGGAAAAGGGGGTGATGGGGAAAGGACAAAGGGGAAGACAGGAGAGATTTAGTGACAGAAGGACTGGTGCAAGCCAAATAGAAATGGGACAAGTAAAGAAACAATCGATGGGCTGAGAGGAGGTGTAATTGGGAAAAGCAGAATCATCACTAACAGCTTTCCTCTGAGAGAATGGGGGCAGAGGGTTTGATCTGAAATTGTTCAATTCAATGTTGAGTCTGGGAGGCTGAAAGTGTCTCAGATCATTTGCTGCAGATTGTTAATGATTGGATTTTCGCCCAGCAGTGATGGTTCAGTCTGAGTGAGGGGCTTGCTTGTTCCCAACGTGTGAAAATACATCTGATTGTTTTAACTGACAGGCAGCAAGAAGTGGAGGTAGTAAATATTTTTGTTTCATGCAGGTTATGATGAAGTGGCAATAAATTGTGGTAAGTACAGAACCTTGATACAATTTAATAAACTGACCCCTAATTTATAATAAACACTGAAACACAGTTCCTGAATATTTCAGTGTCAAAGCTGACGGGGCAAATCTGGGTCTGGATTGTCCCATTCCCCAGCCGCAAGTTTCTCGGCCGCGTGCCATTCGCTGGTCCTCCCACCGCTTGTCAATGAGATTTCCCAATGCAATCACCCAATGTGACCGAGAAACCTGCGGGCGAAGGTGTGTTGCCAGCGAGAAAAGAGAATAGGGTGGCAGAGTGGTTGGCACCAGGGACCCAGGTTCAGTTCTGGCATTGGATGACTATGTGGTTTGCACCTTTCACTGTGTCTGCGTGGGTTTCCTCCAACACTCCAAAGATGTGCAGGGGCTAGTTGAGCAGGGGCTGGTTTAGCACAGTGGGCTAAATCGCTGGCTTGTAATGCAGAACAATGCCAGCATAGCGGGTTCAATTCTCGTACCGGCCTCCCCGAACAGGTGTCGGAATGTGGTGAATAGGGGCTTTTCACAGTAACTTCATTGAAGCCTACTTGTGACAATAAGTGATTATTATTATTAGGTTGGATGGATTGGCCACGCTAAATTGCCTCTTAGTGTCAAAAAGGCGAGGTTGGATTACGGGGATAGGGTGGGGATGTGGGAGGGAGTCACTGGGGATGGGGACAGAGTCACTGGGGATGGGGGAGGGAGTCACTGGGGATGGGGGACAGAGTCACTGGGGATGGGGACAGAGTCACTGGGGATGGGGGAGGGAGTGACTCTGTCCCCCATCCCCGATAAATCTTTATTAAGATTTTCACAAAATATAAACAACAAAACAATATTAACAAAACAACCATGGTAAAAACCCAAGAACAACACCCACCCAACTTCAAAAGGAACTACAAAAACAAAAAAAAGCAAACAACAAAAAGGAGAGATAACGCCCGCCACATCCAACAAACCCATGTACACAATTCTCCCTCCCACCGAACCAAACCCCCCCCCCCCCCCGGGTTGCTGCTGCTGCCGGCCTTTTTCCCTACCATTCCGCCAGGAAGTCCAGGAAAGGCTGCCACCGCCGAAAGAACCCCAGTACTGATCCCCTCAGGGTAAATTTCACCTTCTCCAATTTGATGAACCCCGCCATATCATTGATCCAGGCCTCCCTTGACTGAGACGAGGTTCTTCCACTGAAGAAGAATCCTCCGCCGGGCTACTAGGGACGCAAAGGCCAGGACACCGGCCTCTTTCGCCTCCTGCACTCCCGGCTCCACTGCAACCCCAAAAATTGCGAGTCCCCAGCCTGGCTTGACCCTGGATCCCACCACCCTTGACACCGTCCTTGCTAACCCGTTCCAAAACTCCCACAGGGCTGGGCACGCCCAAAACATATGGGCATGTTTCGCTGGGCTCCCCGAGCACCTAGCACACCTGTCTTCGCCCCCGAAAAGCCTACTCATCCTCGACCCAGTCATGTGGACCCTATGCAGCACCTTGAACTGTATGAGGCTAAGCCTCGTACAGGAAGAGGAGGAATTCACTCTTTCCAGGGCATCCGCCCACGTCCCCTCCTCAATCTCCTCACCCAGCTCCTGTTCCCATTTACCCTTCAGTTCCTCCACCGAGGCCTCGTCTACCTCCTGCATTACCCGGTATATGTCTGAAATCCTCCCTCCTCCACCCTCCACCCCCGAGAGCACCCTGTCCCGTACCCCACGTGGGGGCAACAAGGGGAACCACTCCACCTGCCGCCTGGCAAACCCCCTAACCTGAATGTACCGAAACATGTTCCCCGGGGGGGAGCCCAAACTTCCCCTCTAACTCCCTCAAGCTCGCGAACCTCCGCTCCACAAACAGGTCCCTCAACCCCCTAACCCCTACCCTGCGCCAGCCCAGAAATCCGCCATCAATGCTCCCTGGAACAAACCGATGGTTCCCCCGTATCGGGGCCTCCATCGAGCCCCCCACTTCTCCCCTATGTCATCTCCATTGCCCCCAAACTTTGAGGGTAGCCGCCACTACCGGGCTCGTGGTATACCTCGTTGGAGGGAGTGGCAACGGCGCCGTTACCAGCGCCTCCCGGCTCGTGCCCACACAGGACGCCATCGCCATCCTCTTCCATGCTGCCCCTTCCCCGTCCATTACCCACTTACGCGCCATCGCTGCGTTGGCCACCCAGTAGTACCCACAGAAGTTGGGCAGCGCCAGCCCCCCCCTATCCCAGCCCCGTTCCAGGAACACCCTTCTCACCCTCGGAATCCCATGCGCCCACACAAATGCCGTAATACTCCTGTTAACTCTCCTAAAAAAGACCTTTGGGATAAGGATTGGAAGGCACTGGAACAGAAACAAAAACCTCGGGAGCACCGTCATCTTAACGGACTGCACCCTCCCCGCCAGTGACAGCGGTAACATATCCCATCTTTTGAACTCCTCCTCCATCTGCTCCACCAACCTTGTGAGGTTGAGCTTGTGCAGGGCCCCCCAGCTCCCAGCCACCTGGACCCCTAGGTACCTGAAGCTCTTCCCCGCATGCTTCAGTGGGAGCCTACCAATCCCCTCCTCCTGATCCCCCGGGTGCACCACAAACAACTCGCTCTTGCCCAGGTTCAGCTTATACCCAGAGAAGCCCCCAAATTCGCTGAGAATCCTCATCACCTCCGGCATCCCCCCACCGGGTCCGAAACTTACAGCAACAGGTCGTCCGCGTACAACGACACTCGATGCTCCTCCCCACCCCGCACCAGGCCCCTCCAGTTCCCTGACTCCCTCAACGCCATGGCCAGGGGCTCAATTGCCAACGCAAAGAGCAAAGGGGACAGGGGACACCCCTGTCTCGTCCCCCGGTACAGCCGAAAGTACTCCGACCTCCTCCTATTCGTGGCTACACTCGCCATCGGGGCCGCATTGACCAACCTCACCCAACGGACAAACCCCTCCCCAAACCCAAACCTTTCCAACACCTCCCACAGATACCCCCACTCAACCCTATCAAAGGCCTTCTCCGCATCTAATGCCACCACTATCTCCGCCTCCCCTTCCACAGCCGGCATCATAATAACGTTGAGGAGCCTTCGTACGTTAGTATTCAACTGCCTTCTCTTCACAAACCCCGTCTGGTTCTCGTGAATGACCCCGGCACACAACCCTCTATTCTTGTGGCTAAGATCTTTGCCAGCAGCTTAGCGTCGGTGTTTAGCAGCGAGATCGGCCTATATGACCCACACTGCAGAGGGTCCTTGTCCCTCTTAAGGATCAAGGAAATCAGCGCCCGTGACATAGTTGGGGGCAAAGCCCCCCCCCTCCCTTGCCTCGTTAAAGGTCCGGACCAACAGGGGGCCCAACAGGTCCGCAAACCTTTTATAAAATTCGGCCGGAAACCCATCCAGCTCCGGCGCCTTCCCCGACTGCATGCTCCCTATCCCCTTGACCACCTCCTCCAGCTCGATCGGCGCCCCTAGTCCCTCCACCTGCTCCTCCTCCACCCTCGGGAATCGCAGCTTGTCCAAGAAGCGCCCCTATTCCCCCCCCCCCCCAAAACCGGGGGTTCAGACCGGTACAGTTCCCCATGAAAGTCCCTAAAGACCCCATTAACATCGACTCCCCTCCGCACCACCTTCCCAGCGTTATCCGTCACTCCCCCAATCTCCCTGGCCGCGTCCCACTTTCGGAGCTGGAGTGCCAGCATCCTGCTCGCCTTCTCCCCGTATTCATACACCGCCCCCTGTGCTTTCCTCCACTGAGCTTCCGCCTTTCTGGTAGTCAATAGGTCAAATCTGGCCTGAAGGCTACGCCTCTCCCCCAGCAATCCCTCCTCCGGAGCCTCCGCATATCTCCTATCTACCCTCACCATCTCCCCTATCAATCTCTCCCTCTGCTCCCCCCTCTCCCTATGGGTTTGGATGGAAATCAACTCCCCTCTAATCACCGCCTTCAATGCCTCCCAGACCGTCCCCACTCGGACCTCCCCGTTATCGTTGGCCTCAACGTACCTCTCAATACACCCCCGAACCCTCTCGGCCACCTCCTCATCTGCCAGCAGCCCCACCACCAAGCGCCAGAGCGGACATTGGTCCCTCTCCTCCCCCATCCCCAGTGACTCCCTCCCCCGTCCCCAGTGACTCCCTCCCCCATCCCCAGTGACTCTGTCCCCATCCCCAGTGACTCCCTCCCCATCCCCAGTGACTCTGTCCCCATCCCCAGTGACTCTGTCCCCATCCCCAGTGACTCCCTCCCCCATCCACAGACTCTGTCCCCCATCCCCAGTGACTCCCTCCCCCATCCCCAGTGACTCTGTCCCCATCCCCAGTGACTCCCTCCCCCATCCACAGACTCTGTCCCCATCCCCAGTGACTCTGTCCCCATCCCCAGTGACTGTCCCCCATCCCCAGTGACACCCTCCCCCATCCACAGTGTCTCCCTCCCCCATTCCCAGTGACTCTGTCCCCCATCCCCAGTGACTCTGTCCCCATCCCCAGTGACTCCCTCCCCCATCCCCAGTGACTCCCTCCCCCATCCCCAGTGACTCTGTCCCCCATCCCCAGTGACTCTGTCCCCCATCCCCAGTGTCTCCCTCCCCCATCCCCAGTGACTCCCTCCCCCATCCCCAGGTACCTGTTGTAACAGACGCCGGCGGGTCTGGCCTAAAACAGGCGGCCACTTGTCCCATCGCGGGCCGGAGAATCGCCGGGGGGGGGGGGGGGGGGCGCTGCCAGCGGGCAGGTGACCGGCGCGATTCCCGGCCCCACCAAATCCCCGGCGTTTGATAATTCAGTATTCAGCGGGGGTGGGGTTCACTCTGCCCCCCCCCCCCCCCCCCCCGGCCATTCTCCGACCCGGCGGGGGGGTCGGGAAACCCCGCCCATTGTTCCCATCCCCAGTCAGTCTCTAATTTTCTGTTTTTTGTCCCAGTCTCCGTGACCCTGGATGTGGAAACAGCGAATTCCGAGCTCGAGGTGTCTGAGGATCTGAAGAGTTTGAGATGGACCCGGACCCAGAGGAGTCTCCCTGACACCAGGAAGAGGTTTACATACTGGGAATGTGCGCTGGGATCAGAGGGATTCACATCGGGGAGACATTACTGGGAGGTGGAGGTGACGGGAAATTCGCGCTGGAGTCTGGGAGTAGCCACAGAGTCTGTGGAGAGGAAGGAATGGGTCAGCCTGAGGCCAAAGACTGGATTCTGGACCATTGGGCGGTATCAGGATCAGATTTATATAAAATCCTCTCCTGAATCCCGTCTCCGTGTTGGTCAGATCCCCGGGAAGGTGGGAGTTTATCTCAGTTATGAGTCTGGGACAGTTTCATTTTACAACGTGGACACCAAGTCCCATCTCCACACCTTCACTGGGAATAAATTCACGGAGAAACTTTATCCTTTCTTCAGGACTTGGGATGTAAACAAATGGCTGAGAATCTGCTCCGGTTCTGATTGGATCAATAACAGGGGCGGGGCCCTGACATCACAATGACATGACCCCGTGATCAGGGTCAGAGGTCAGGGTTCAGAAACCACCATTAACAACAGGTTGTCACTAAATGTGTCATTTACTTTCCGAATTGTAAAATCCCAATCAGACTGTTAATAAAAACAACACAAATAGAAATGTCAGAGGATTAAAATAAAAAGTAAATTAAATATCTTGTGTCTCTCCTTCATTTACTCCCTGCTGAATTCAGTCCATTTCCAGCATTGGCAGTATTTTGTTTTTATTAAAACAGATCAGATTGTTCGATTGTATAAATATAGTTTACTTGATGCAACAATATTCCTTGTCAGCAAAACAATAAACTTAAAACCACAAACTGTCTCTGGATTTATTTTAAGCCAGTAATTTCAGGCCCTTGAATTTATTCTGATGCTCAATTAAATCACAACTTAATTTCCTGCCTAAAAGATGATATCAGGATTTCAGTCACTATTATCTGATGATATCTCTGCAGGGTTCCTGTGTTTCGATGTTTATTCAGGTAAATGAATTAAAATATTTTAACGTAAAAATCCTATTTTGTATGGAGCAACACTGCCACCTGCTGACTGTGTTCGGGACTCCACAAATTTATTTTCTCTGCATTACCGATTGTGGCCACCTGGTGGTGGTAGAGCACCATCATTTCTCCTCAGAGACAATTCTCTTGGGTAATTTTCTAACTTTCAATAACTGGTGCAGAATGTATCAGTGTCCATTCCAGTGAATGGCAGTAGTAATTTGGGTATATATTTGATGTAATGGAAGAAAATAAATTTCTTGGCCCATTACCATCTTGATCTGAAGAAAGAGCTGTGCTCCGAAAGCTAGTGATTCGAAACAAACCTGTTGGACTTTAACCTGGTGATGTAAGACTTCTTACTCTACATCTCGATCTGTGCTGCACTATTATGCCTTTTGACATTTAATCTCCCCTATCTTCACCCTACCACAGATCTTCAACCACACATACATCTGCTCTATCCTATTCCTATATTCACTAAGGATTTGCAGTGGGTGCAGCCACTGTCTCGGTCTCTGTTGCTGCTGCTGTCCTGGTGCTGAGCTGCATGGAGGAGGGGAAGGGGGGAGGGATGGAGTGGATGTGTTGCTGGGGGTGGCGGGCTTGCTTGGCGCTGTGTTGGTGGAGGTCGGGCCCCACTGCCTGCAACTCAGTGTGGATTGGTGCTGGCCTGCTGCTGCTCCTGGAGGCTCCGGGGGTTGACCCCTTGGACTGCTGAAGTAGACCTCGGGATTTTGGTACCTTTCTACTGACTTTTGTCTGTTTTGGTGAGATTATCTGGGGTTTTCCCCGAGACGTTGCCATGTCACCGGGTGGCCATTTTCTGGATTGTTGGTGAACATTTCAAGCTGTGCCGGGTGTCAGCGAGTTTTGTGTCGGACACTGTTTGGTGCACTAGGACTGACTTTGTGGACTTTTGTGTTGATTTATTACTGTTGTTTCTGTCCATGTTGTTAAACTGCTCTGTTTACAAATGGTCCCTTTCCGGTTGGGCAGGTTAACACGGTTCCGTGAAGGAAGGTCTCTCTGCCACACCCTGGCTGTGTAACTTTCCGGTGGCCTGTGCTCCTTGCGGAGGGAGCCTTTCCTCCGATGTGAAGTTACCGGGTTGGGCGGGGGAGGGGGGTGGGTGATAACAAAGCGGCCGTTTGCCGGCTTTACGGCTAGCAGCCTGGAACTGTTGTTTTGGATTTAACTGGGAACCCCTTTGGGGGGGAAACGGGCTGATTGTGTCCGTATATTGGTGGTTTTCTGTATTTAGTAGATGTTTTTGACATGCTCCTGATTTCTGTTGTATCTGACGATACTCTTTGTAAATGTTTTTTTTAAATAATTTTTATTGAAAAATTTTGAATTTACACAACATCAAACCATACTAAAATACCAACGATAACAGTAATAACAACAATCATAAACCTTTGCCCCTCCTCAATGAACAACCCAACATATTAACAACAACTTAAGTTAACCCAGTGTTAAGTTACATAACCGTAGCAAAAAATAAATTTAGAAACTATAGTTAGGAACACCCCCCTATTGACCAAGATACCTATCTTTGAGCCAGGAAGTCCAGAAAAGGCTGCCACCGTTTATAGAACCCTTGTACTGATCCTCTCAGGGCAAATTTAACCCTTTCCAACTTTATAAATCCCGCCATGTCACTGATCCAGGTCTCCACACTTGGGGGCCTCGCATCCTTCCACTGTAGCAGAATCCTTCGACGGGCTACTAGGGACGCAAAGGCCAGGACACCGGCCTCTTTCGCCTCCTGCACTCCTGGCTCCACTGCAACTCCAAAAATCGCGAGTCCCCGCCCTGGTTTGACCCTGGATCCAACCACCCTCGACACCGTCCCTGCCACCCCCTTCCAGAATTCTTCCAGTGCCGGGCATGCCCAGAACATAAGGGCATGATTCGCTGGACTCCCCGAACATCTGGTGCACCTGTCCTCACCCCCAAAGAACCTACTCATCCTAGTCCCGGACATGTGGGCCCGGTGCAGAACCTTAAATTGGATGAGGCTAAGCCTCGCACATGAAGAGGAAGAGTTGACTCTCTCTAAGGCATCCGCCCAAGTCCCGTCCTCTATCTGCTCCCCAAGTTCCCCCTCCCATTCAGCCTTCAGCTCCTCCACTGACGACTCCTCCACCTCCTGCATTACCTTATAGATGTCAGACACCTTCCCCTCTCCTACCCACACCCCCGAAAGCACATCGTGTAACCTCTTTAACCTGTGATTATCCCTCTCCCTGGATCTGTAATGATTTGATTACCTGCAAATGCCTGCATTCCAAGCATTGTCCAGCATCTCTGACTTTGTCTATATAAATGTTTCTGGAACATACCTTGCCATTCACCTGAGGAAGGAGCTGCGCTCCGAAAGCTCGTGTTTGAATCAAACCTGTTGGACTTTAACCTGGTGTTGTAAGACTTCTTACTGTGCTCACCTGTTGCTCGTTTTACTGGAGTGTATTAACACGCCTCCGTTTAAAGGCCGTGTGCTTAACACTACTATGGCTCTGTGTATGTAATTATGCTCAGGAGCCGCCAGGTGCCGTATTTAGACCTCACAAGTATATCAAGGTCAGGTTCAAAGTAATAAATCTGTCCACCGATTAGTAAGTCCAAACGATTGTGTTTATTATAACAAATATAATAAATACACATGCATACGCTAAAGAGACTAACTTACTTCTAATACTAAACAACTAAAATACTTATCTAGACAGGAACAGGCAAGGTCAGGGAGCAAGGCCTTCGTCCCGTTCTTGGTCTGCAACTCTCAGGTATTTAAAGTCGTCAGGGTCTAGCAAAGTCTGGATCACGTAGCGATCGTTGTGGTGACACTTACAGTTCGATGGCTGATGCTCAACGGCCGGTGCTGAAACTGGAGTCAGGATGCGATGTAACGAGTCTGGGCCGGAGTCTGGAAGCAACAGTCAGATCTGGGCCGGAGCAAAGCAGACCGAACCATGTGCGGGGTCTACTTTTATAGGTCCCCCAAAGTCCGTGCCCCTTCGGGGCGGGCCTTTTACCTGCCATGTATCGATTGGGCCTCTTCCCAATCAATATTTTCCAAACCCCCCAATCTGAGGGTCGCTTCTCGATGGGTGGGGCGGTACCTATGGTTCTTTGTGTTGGATACTATGGTGCCGTTCTGTCTGGGCATCTACTCAAAAGTATCCATTCATACTTAAATGTTTCTATTGTGTGGGGTCTGGATCTGGATCACCTCATTACTGTAGATCGTTGTTGCCATTTACACCTTTGGCTGATACTCTGCACCTGGCCACAAACTGGTTTCTGTACGTGCAGAATGCTAATTAATCTTCTGCACACTTCTTGTCCTTGCTAAGACTGTTTTCTCCCTGCAGCCTTAGCAGTTCTCCATTTTGTAGCCCAGTGTCCATCTTAGGTGGCTACACACCCCAGTCCAACGCCGGCATCTCCACATCATGGGTAAGCGAAAAGTGCAGAGGATACCGTAAGTCTGCAGAGGGATTTGGATAGGTTAAGTGAATGGGTTAGGGTCTGGCAGCTGGAATACAATGTTGACAAATGTGAGGTTATCCATTTTGGTAGGAATAACAGCAAACGGGATTATTATTTAAGTGATAAAATATTAAAGCATGCTGCTGTGCAGAGAGACCTGGGTGTGCTAGTGCATGAGTCGTAAAAAGTTGGTTTACAGGTGCAACAGGTGATTAAGAAGGCAAATTGAATTTTGTCCTTCATTGCTAGTGGGATGGAGTTTAAGACTAGGGAGGTTATGCTGTAATTGTCTAAGGTGTTAGTGAGGCCACACCTGGAGTTTGGTGTTCAGTTTTGGTCTCCTTACTTGAGAAAGGACGTACTGGCACTGGAGGGTGTGCAGAGGAGATTCACTCGGTTAATCCCAGAGCTGAAGGGGTTGGATTATGAGGAGAGGTTGAGTAGACTGGGACTGTACTCGCTGGAATTTAGAAGGATGAGGGGGGATCTTATACAAACATATAAAATTATGAAGGGAATAAATAGGATAGATGCGGGCAGGTTGTTTCCACTGGCGGGTGAAAGCAGGACTAGGGGGCATAGCCTCTAAATAAGGGGAAGTAGATTTAGGACTGAATTTAGGAGGAACTTCTTCACCCAAAGGGTTGTGAATCTATGGAATTCCTTGCCCAGTGTGAGGAAGTGAACAAACGAAGAGGGTGGACCATAGGACCCTGAGGGTACTGTGTTCACAGACAGAACAAAGGAAAGAGCAGAGCAGAGCATGGCTCGCGGGGGATGGTAACCTCGTGGTGAGCATGGTGAAAAGGATGCTGGGGTTACAATGCAAAGTGACCAATTAGGATATAGGGCCAGGTCAGGAGGTGTATAGAATGACCAATGGGAAGCTTATATGTGAATCTTACTGTGATTTTGAATATATCAGCAGAAGTTTCTTTGTATTCTGTCTCTCTCTTTATTCTGGGCTCTCAGAAGACAGTGTGTGTGTCCTGAGGTCCTATGGATTGAGTCAGCCTTGCAAGTTAGTTATTATTAAATGATATGATACCTGCAAATCCATCTCAGATTTTATTGAATCTATACTGACAGCAAATTAACCAGGAATCAACATTTGGTGCAGAAACCCGGGATTTCTCGACTATCTTGCCTTTCATCTGCGAAATCAGAATTGGAATGCTCGCAGACGGCGAGAGAGGATAATGGGCCCACGATATTTTTATATCGATTTTCCTCTGTCTCGTATTCTGCTAACAGTCTAATCACTCGCATTTGATTAGGTTCGATTGCCTCGACGAAATTAAAGGTCAGTCTGATGGATTCAAAGATTTTATTTCAGTCATTGCAGGTATGGTTAAGTTTTGGAATGAGGCGAACAGTTCAGTTGGTGTCTGATGGGATGTTGCCTGGTTACTCAGTTGCATGAGGCGAACAGTTCAGTTGGTGTCTGATGGGATGTTGCCTGGTTACTCAGTTGCATGTGAGTAGCAAATTAAAAATTGGCTCTATTAAATTATACTTTAATTCAGTTAAGGTCTTTAACGGATTGATGTGATGTCGCGCAACAGTTCAGTAAAAGACCGCTGATGGAATGTTGGCGCACACTTCAATTCCGTTCAATTCTAATTTGATAAAAAAATTGGTTAAGGTCCGTACCGGGTTGATGTGATGTCGCGAAACAGTTCAGTGAAGGAAGGATCGCTGATGGAATGTTTGCGGACAGTTCAATTCCGTTCAACTATAGCTTCGCGAAGATATGGGTTGTTTGAATGAAACAGAATTGGGTTATAAATGACTTGTGTGTTGATGAATGAACGTATACGGATGTGAATTCCTTTGTCTGAATGGAGATCTCCAATGAATGAATGAGTCTGTTTGATAAGAATGTGATAACCTCTGTTCCTAGTTTTGTGACATGTTGTGTTTTAGGAGATATTAAAGTGAGATTTAAAACGGAGTAAGTATTTGAAAGTTCTTCAGAACCTTAGTAATAATGATGTGGGAGTTAATTAAACATAATTCTCAGGAAGAAAACAAAAAGTGAAATCAAACTGTATAAATTGGGATTTGTAAATGATTAGTTGCAACTCGGCATAGTCTTGGCTGCTAAAAATAAATAAATAAATAAATAAATAAAAAAAAATAGTTTCACATCAATTAGAAGTTATAAATGGCCGGCGAGCAATGTGCTCAGCACTAAATTGACACAAAGAGACTTCCAAGCTGTCAGCTTTGTGTAGCTGTACTGCATGGCTCCGCAGGGTCCCAGTGCCCGACGATCACGAAAAGTCACTTGCAGAAATAATGATGTTTAGCATGTTATAGACATTGAAGAAGGAGATTTGGAGAATAAAGATATTGGACCAGAAGTAGATTAAGAGAATTAATTGCAGTATCAGGAAATGAGAATCTGATTGCAGGGAAAGATTTAATAAAAAATTGATGCAGAAAAATTAAGATATTAAAACCAATTGCTAATTTAGGGGAAGTTTGGGTGAAGCTACCAACTAAGACTGCAGGGAAAATCATCCGTGAAGCTGTAAAATGTGAAGACAAGATTAGTTCAGATTCTGAGTACACATACAGTTGAATTAGAGCAGCATGGTGTCTGGAGCAAATGAAATTGTATCACAATTAAAACACATGATCCAATGGGGGAGAAGACAGTGAATTAAAACCTGTTAGCAGCATTGATTGGACAGCTGATGAAGTTCAAATGTCATGTTTGGACCTTTCATAAAAATCCGGTCGTCATCAAAATAAAGTAATTAAAGTAAATGCAGTAGCACTATCAGGAATGTATCAAGGGAAGGTTTTGACCAGATTGGATCACTGGGTGAGCAAAAGAGGAGGAGTTTGAGATTCTTCGCATCTCACTCAGGGGTGCAATAACAGAAGGAGGAGGCTTAACAGGCCTTAATTGTATGATGTACATCAAGGATAAGGAAAATAAAAAGGTTCAAAAAGACGTTATGTCAGAATTTAAATAAAAAGGTTCAAAAAGAAGTTATGTCAGAATTTAAAAATCTGGTCAAATTGAACAATAACAGAGGAATTATGATACTCGATCGGCAGCCTGCGGGCAATGAGCGTAGGAATGTAAGCAGTAAAGATTTAAATGTATGGACTGATAGAACAAGGGCGGTGCTTAATGGCCCTCAGTTTAAAATGGTTCACAGTGAGTATTGGGAAACCACAAGTCAGGATTGTGGGGCATTCTGTAGCCGATTGTTTGGACTGGTAGTAGTCATATGAAACCCAGGAGACGGTCAGATACTGAGTATTCAGGAGAATGGATAATGCATTTGCAAAGACAGCGATGGGATGCTGCAGCCCCCAGGGAGATTTGGGGCATTCAGGTTTGTCCTGATTGTTTTGTGGAATATCAGGCAACTTTAATGATTGAGGTTTGTGACCACAGGGGGGATTTTGAATCCAAGAGCATGGAGCAGTGCAGCACAGGGCAGGCCCTTCGGCCCTCGATGTTGTGCCGAGCAATGATCGCCCCACTCAGACCCACGTATCCACCCTATACCCGTGGCCCAACGGCTTCCCCTCCCCCTTAGCCTTGCTATTGGGACATTACGGGCAGTTTGGCATGGCCAATCCACGTAACCCCGCACATCTTTGGACTGTGGGAGGAAACCCACGCACACCAGGGGAGGACGTGCAGACTCCGCACAGACGGTGACCCAGCCGGGAATCGAGCCTGGGATTCTGGAGCTGTGAAGCATTTATGCTAACCACCATGCTACACAAGTGTCAGTGTAAGTGGGATAGATTAATGACAACGTGCAATTACTGAAAGGATAATTTGGCCGACAACAATGTGACTCTAAAAGGCTGTGCAATCTTGTAGACAAGTGACAGACTTATGGTATCGATTTGTGAGGCAGTATGTGGGCTATGCTAGATGGTACTTCTGGAATATCCAAGCACGGATAGGAAGATACAAATTAAGAAATAGGGCCCTCTCCGCCTTTGACCTGTTCGTTTTAGTTTCAGATGAAGCAACGATCATACAGATGAAGAACCTGAACAACACTCTGCAGAAGAATGTTTCAGACAGTATGGGAAAAAACTAATGATACAATTGGCTACATGTTTGAGGGAATTGAATGACAGAGCCCGGAAGAAAAACCTTACGGGTTAGCAACAAATCAAAATATCAAATTATTACTGAATACTGAAACCTCCGGTCAGACATCTCTAACAGGACGTTAGCTGATGGGTGATTTGTGGTCTCCAGGAGGGACGTATTACGCGGAGGAGTTATTAAGGGTCTCGGCAGACAGCAGTGACTGACGAGGAACCCCCGTATTTTAAATGACAGTAGTCTGGAACAGTGCATCTCAAACTATCTGATGTGGCGTACCGGCAGTTTTTTCCAATGTGCCAGGGACCGGTGAGCGAAACAAGCCAATCCAGGATCACTGTCTCTTTCTTTTCTGGAAACACTCCACGTACCGGTGCGTACACATACCACACTTTGAGAGGCACTGGTCTATTAGCAGCTTGCTGCCGCGAGGGGAAATGTGTAACCAATATAGCATTGGAGAGTATAACAGTTGTTACAGACTAAATGTCCTGTAAGTTGTTAGGGACTGTTATGTATAAATTCAATTGGGTTGTAACCACAAGAAGTTAACTGTACTAAGTGCGTGCGTGGTGTTTAAGAAAAAACAAATAATGGCAAGTATACACTCCATGCGGTAAGGAAAATGAGAATAGACAACAGGGGGTTGAAGAAAACGGAGCTATTGTCTCAAGTAAGCCAGGGCGGGCAGGCTACATGATTCAGTACAATGTTCGACGTCAGAGTCAGGAAGTCAGAAATAGAAACAGGATTGGTTGACGCTCCTGCAATTAATAAAGCAAGATAATCAGTGCATGATACAAAATATCATCAGTTACCATTCCTATGGGAAACGGAAAGCACTTCCTACAAAAAAAAAACCCCCAGTGAGGGATAAGGACCTTTTGGTCACTGATGGACTGAGTTGTGGGCTGCTTCTAAGGGACATGAGGACGCTTTTATGGTGCTACTGCCCCGAGGTAGTCAGATGCCTTGGAGGTAGTGGAACGACCGAATAGCTATTGTGTTACCTTCCTGAGCGGCACCAGCTATGGTTCACGGTGATTGGACTTGAGGAAAGCACATCACAAAGGGTCTATCGACACTAGTCTGCGAGATGGATGCATTTACCATTGATTCTCCTGCACAGTTTACAAATCATGACATGTAAATACGAATGACAAGGCTGAGGGATAGTTGCTAGTCAGTATAACTATAAGAAGGATATAAATCCTAAGGGCAACACGGTAGTATTGAGGATGGCTATCTATCTAGTCAGATTCAGTTCGGGGTTATCTCTCATAGCTCGGTCATGGGGTTTTACCTGATGCATGGATTGATAATACTTGTTATTATAATTGTAGACTGCACAATCATTGGATGCCTTAATATGTGTTGTACGCTGGCTAGGGCTCGGATGCTGCCGATAGGCTTGGCCCATTATTATTCACCAAAGATGACATCTCGTTACTGGTGACCATCACACCAGACGGAAGAGGACGGAGAGCCAAAGGCTGTAAAAATGTGATGAGGTGTTTATGTACGGAATAACGGCTCAGTTAAGTTCTGATAACGGGCCTCATTTTATTGGATAGATTAACGAGGAGTTCTGCTCCCAGTTGGGCATACGCCAGCAGTTAGACTGTGCGGACAGACCGCAGTCAGCCGGGTTGGTTGAGAGACATAATCAGACCCTCAAAACTAAATTGGCTAAATTAAGAGCAGACACGGGGCCGACATGGCTTAAGTTGCTCTCCGGTGTCCTCATTCAGCTGTAGGTCACGCCTGCAGGATCGGCCTGGCTCTCTCCTGCCGAGTCTTTTCCGGCAGGCCCATTAGAACTCCCGGGAACCTGCCTGTTCCCAGATTGGTCCAGTTTCACCATCTGACTAAAGAAAGGACTAACTGTGTGCTAGCCCCCACTAACGCCCTCAAGGAGCTCCATGGCCAGGTCCGCGCGGCTCACTCATCACCATCCCTATTACATAGCTTGCTGTCAGTGCAGCCTGGTAGTTATGTCATGCAAAAAAAAAAAAAAAAAAAATTGGACTCGGAAAGGGTTAGAGCCACGATGGGAGGGGCCTTTCCAAGTTCTCCTTACCACCCCCACTGCAGTTAAAGTGGAGGGGTGGAGTGTTTGGGTCCAGCTCCACCACTGTAAAAGGTCGGTCACTAACCTGCCTCCCTTCCCCAGCGCTATTTTACAGGTGTGAAGCATGATGGGGTGGCTACACGCCGCCTGTGTGATCTTCGGCATCGCCTCGCTTAGAGTGACATCGGCGGCGGTAATGGAACAGGGGAATATCATCTACATCTGTAACCCCAACCGAAGTACCCGGACATTCCACCTCTGCAAAGATGACGTTCTTCGCTGCCCCCATATACGAGGACGTGGTATCGACTCATGGAAGGCCATCCGGTTAACGGACCATGCAGGACTTATGACGCAATTGCACCGGTCCCAACGATTGGAAGGGAAGACTGCATGGACATTGCCTTGTTTTTGGAGCATATGTAAATTTGATTTTGGATGTGTTAACCTTGGTGCCTTACAGGTAAAATCAGACTGTGAGGAGAGGGACTAGACAGAGGAAGGGCTGTGTAAGAGGGGAGGTACAACCAGACGTAGGTTATCAGGAGATGTACTTAATTTATTTCGGACCCGGAATGAGGGAAACCTGGACGGTATGAATCTCTTCTAGATTTACCACCGCTTGTATGGCCGGGGGAGGGTTGTCTGCTACCCAAACCCCACATCTGTGTCTAGGTTATTTTCTGTTTCACCGCTTTGGGGCACTCCCCAAACTGTGGTTCATTGTCAGAGTTCCGAGCCACCGCCCGAGCAAGTTACTCTTCCTTACGATCCAGGTTCGGCCCTACCGGCTATTCGCCTTCCCCTTCCTCGGGATAATTTCCACTCACAGTAGGATAAACTTTGACGGTGGAGGGCGTATATACCTAGCCCCTTCACTCCCAATAGAGATTCCCAGTCGTGCGAGAATTGTTTCAGCAGTGAGGGGTACGGCTGTTTGCTGGTAGAGATGAAAATGAATATAACATGTCTGTTCTCCACTTGTACTGATCCAAAGTGTTGCATAACCCTGACATCAGGTCAATGTGCCTGTTACAATGCCACTTGTGTCCCATTGACGCTGGGCATCCAGTTCCTTTGTAGCTGGGCGAATGTCTCTCATATCACTGTTGGGTCTAGGGCATTCCGCATTGCTATGAGGCCCGAATGGGCGTCCCAAAGCTGGATGAAATGGGCTACTGGGGGTTCCCTGCTCGATCAATACACTGATTGTGATGCTAGCCTGTACACGGAGCAGGGATACTACTTTTTCTTTAATGGTACAGCGATGAATGTTTTGTCACCGCCCATTTCCCTTCTGTCACCCCCATTTCCCCGCCAAATTGCTATCGGGACTCTAGTCCCCACCACAGTCCCCTGCCCCACTGAGTGGATACTGCACCATAAATTGGCACGTCGGTCAGTCTCAGCCGAATTTTGCGAACGTTGGAAGAAACCTCAGGTTCCAGCACCCAACCGGGGCCACTCAGCCGGATGGGGAATTCTGAGCGCCTACACACTGGGGGTTGTGGGGGGTTCCTTGGCGGTCAACGATCGGAATTATTTTATTTGCGGCCTTACCATCCTGGGAAACGAGACCTTAGGGGCCCTCGGGGCAATAACCAGGGAATTATCTCAACTCAGGTTGTTTGCCATGCAGAACCGGTATGCTCTTGACTATCTCGCCTGCATTTTTGTGGGCCTGGCCATCCTTAAATGCGTGATGGGTAAAATGCAGGGTGCGGTGGAACAGATAGCCGCCCCTAGAGTCTTGACTGTTAGGATCTACGAGCATGCAGCGGCCGATGAGGTGCTGCAGTAGGATTTAGAAGTGCAACAACAAGTTTTCTTAGTTGAGGGGCCATAACAACAGCTAGGAATGATGGGTTATCATGAAATGATAAAAGGAGGGAATGAGGAAGTGAACAAACGAAGAGGGTGGACAGTAGGACCCTGAGGGTAATGAGTTCACAGACAGAGAACAACGGGATGAGCACAGAATGGCTAGGAAGGGGGAGGGGAGCTTTGCCTCGTGGTGAGCATGGTGAAAAGGATGCTGGGGTTACAATGCAAAGTGACCAATTAGGATATAGGGCCAGGTCAGGAGGTGTATAGAATGACCAATGGGAAGCTTATATGTGAATCTTACTGTGATTTTGAATATATCAGCAGAAGTTTCTTTGTATTCTGTCTCTCTCTTTATTCTGGGCTCTCAGAAGACAGTGTGTGTGTCCTGAGGTCCTATGGATTGAGTCAGCCTTGCAAGTTAGTTATTATTAAATGATATGATACCTGCAAATCCATCTCAGATTTTATTGAATCTAGACTGACAGCAAATTAACCAGGAATCAACACTCCCACTGTCCCACACCCTCAGGGCCACCACCACTGCCCCCACACCCTCAGGGCCCCCACTGCCCCCACACCCTCAGGGCCCCCACTGCCCCCACACCCTCAGGGCCCCCACTGCCCCCACACCCTCAGGGCCACCCCCACTGTCCCCACACCCTCAGGGCCCCCACTGCCCCCACACCCTCAGGGCCCCCACTGCCCCCCCACCCTCAGGGGCCCCACTGCCCCCACACCCTCAGGGCCCCCACTGCCCCCACACCCTCAGGGCCCCCACTGTCCCCACACCCTCAGGGCCCCCACTGCCCCCACACCCTCAGGCCCCCACCCCCACTGTCCCCACACCCTCAGGGCCCCCACTGTCCCCACACCCTCAGGGCCCCCACTGTCCCCACACCCTCAGGGCCCCCAATCCCCACACCCTCAGGGCCACCCCCACTGTCCCCACACCCTCAGGGCCCCCACTGCCCCCACACCCTCAGGGCCACCCCCACTGTCCCACACCCTCAGGGCCACCCCCACTGTCCCCACACCCTCAGGGCCCCCACTATCCCCACACCCTCAGGTCCGCCCCCACTGTCCCCACACCCTCAGGGCCCCCACTGTCCCCACACCCTCAGGGCCCCCACTGCCCGCACACCCTCAGGGCCCCCACTGTCCCCACACCCTCAGGGCCCCCACTGCCCCCACACCCTCAGGGCCGCCCCCACTGTCCCCACACCCTCAGGGCCCCCACTGCCCCCACACCCTCAGGGCTGCCCCCACTGTCCCCACTCCCTCAGGGCTGCCCCCACTGTCCCCACACCCTCAGGGCCCCCACTGTCCCCACACCCTCAGGGCCCCCACTGTCCCCACACCCTCAGGGCCCCCACTGCCCCACACCCTCAGGGCCCCCACTGTCCCACACCCTCAGGGCCCCCACTGCCCCCCCACCCTCTGGGCCCCCACTGCCCCACACCCTCAGGGCCGCCCCCACTGTCCCCCACACCCTCAGGGCTGCCCCCCACTGTCCCCACACCCTCAGGGCCCCCACTGTCCCCACCCTCAGGGCCGCCCCCACTGTCCCCACCCTCAGGGCCGCCCCCACACCCTCAGGGCCCCCACTGTCCCCACACCCTCAGGACTGTCCCCACACCCTCAGGGCCCCCACTGTCCCCACACCCTCAGGGCCGCCACCCACTGCCCCACACCCTCAGGGGCCCCACTGCCCCCACACCCTCAGGGGCCCCACTGTCCCCACACTCTCAGGGCCCCCACTGTCCCACACCCTCAGGGCCACCCTCACTGTCCCCACAACCTCAGGGGCCCCCACTGCCCCCACACCCTCAGGGCCCCCACTGCCCCCACACCCTCAGGGCCCCCACTGTCCCCACACCCTCAGGGCCCCCACTATCCCCACACCCTCAGGGCCCCCACTGCCCCCACACCCTCAGGGCCCCCACTGTCCCCACACCCTCAGGGCCCCCACTATCCCCACACTCTCAGGGCCCCTACTGCCCCCAAACCCTCAGGGCCCCCACTGTCCCCACACACTCAGGGCCCCCACACCCTCAGGGGCCCCACTGCCCCCACACTCTCAGGGCCCCCACTGCCCCGCACCCTCAGGGCCCCCACTGTCCCACACCCTCAGGGCCACCCCCACTGTCCCCACACCCTCAGGGCCCCCACTGCCCCCACACCCTCAGGGCCCCCACTGCCCCCCCACCCTCAGGGGCCCCACTGCCCCCACACCCTCAGGGCCCCCACTGCCCCCACACCCTCAGGGCCCCCACTGTCCCCACACCCTCAGGGCCCCCTCTGCCCCCACACCCTCAGGCCCCCACCCCCACTGTCCCCACACCCTCAGGGCCCCCACTGTCCCCACACCCTCAGGGCCCCCACTGTCCCCACACCCTCAGGGCCCCCAATCCCCACACCCTCAGGGCCACCCCCACTGTCCCCACACCCTCAGGGCCCCCACTGCCCCCACACCCTCAGGGCCACCCCCACTGTCCCACACCCTCAGGGCCACCCCCACTGTCCCCACACCCTCAGGGCCCCCACTACCCCCACACCCTCAGGTCCGCCCCCACTGTCCCCACACCCTCAGGGCCCCCACTGTCCCCACACCCTCAGGGCCCCCACTGCCCGCACACCCTCAGGGCCCCCACTGTCCCCACACCCTCAGGGCCCCCACTGCCCCCACACCCTCAGGGCCGCCCCCACTGTCCCCACACCCTCAGGGCCCCCACTGCCCCCACACCCTCAGGGCTGCCCCCACTGTCCCCACTCCCTCAGGGCTGCCCCCACTGTCCCCACACCCTCAGGGCCCCCACTGTCCCCACACCCTCAGGGCCCCCACTGTCCCCACACCCTCAGGGCCCCCACTGCCCCACACCCTCAGGGCCCCCACTGTCCCACACCCTCAGGGCCCCCACTGCCCCCCCACCCTCTGGGCCCCCACTGCCCCACACCCTCAGGGCCGCCCCCACTGTCCCCCACACCCTCAGGGCTGCCCCCCACTGTCCCCACACCCTCAGGGCCCCCACTGTCCCCACCCTCAGGGCCGCCCCCACTGTCCCCACCCTCAGGGCCGCCCCCACACCCTCAGGGCCCCCACTGTCCCCACACCCTCAGGACTGTCCCCACACCCTCAGGGCCGCCACCCACTGCCCCACACCCTCAGGGGCCCCACTGCCCCCACACCCTCAGGGGCCCCACTGTCCCCACACTCTCAGGGCCCCCACTGTCCCACACCCTCAGGGCCACCCTCACTGTCCCCACAACCTCAGGGGCCCCCACTGCCCCCACACCCTCAGGGCCCCCACTGCCCCCACACCCTCAGGGCCCCCACTGTCCCCACACCCTCAGGGCCCCCACTATCCCCACACCCTCAGGGCCCCCACTGCCCCCCACACCCTCAGGGCCCCCACTGTCCCCACACCCTCAGGGCCCCCACTATCCCCACACTCTCAGGGCCCCTACTGCCCCCAAACCCTCAGGGCCCCCACTGTCCCCACACACTCAGGGCCCCCACACCCTCAGGGGCCCCACTGCCCCCACACTCTCAGGGCCCCCCACTGCCCCGCACCCTCAGGGCCCCCACTGTCCCACACCCTCAGGGCCACCCCCACTGTCCCCACACCCTCAGGGCCCCCACTGTCCCCACACTCTCAGGGCCCCCACTGTCCCCACACCCTCAGGGCCTCCACTGCCCCCACACCCTGAGGGCCCCCACTGTCCCCACACCCTCAGGGCCCCCACTGTCCCCACACCCTCAGGGCCACCACAGCCCCCACACCCTCAGGGCCCCACTGTCCCCACACCCTCAGGGCCCCCACTGTCCCCACACCCTCAGGGCCACCACCACTGTCCCCACACCCTCAGGGCCCCCACTGCCCCCACACCCTCAGGGCCACCCCCACTGCCCCACACCCTCAGGTCCACTACTGTCCCCACAACCTCAGGGCCCCCACTGTCCCCCACACCCTCAGGGCCGCACCCACTGTCCCCACACCCTCAGGGCCCCCACTGTCCCCACACCCTCAGGGCCCCCACTGTCCCCACACCCTCAGGGCCGCCCCCACTGTCCCCCACACCCTCATGGCTGCCCCCCACTGTCCCCACACCCTCAGGGCCCCCACTGTCCCCACCCTGAGGGCCGCCCCCACTGTCCCCACCCTCAGGGCCGCCCCACTGTCCCCACACACTCAGGGCCGCCCCCACTGTCCCCACACCCTCAGGGCCACCACTGTCCCCACACCCTCAGGGCCGTCCCCACACCCTCAGGGCCCCCACTGCCCCGGGAATGGGACAGCTCATCGCCGCCGACTCATCGCCAGCCCAACTAAAAATTGAAATTCATGGTGTGCTCAATAAAAATTAATGGAGGTGAAAAGACTTATTTTATGTTATGAGAAATACCGCGTAAATATTCAATTGGAATCCTTTCATTAAAATTTTGGACTATCCTAAGAATGCGGTTATCAGTATCTTGGTATCTTTTTAATTTTGCTGGTGGTGCACTGCCAGCTATAAGCAATTCCAAATAACAGTCTCGTCCTTTTTGAACTTTTCTGAGTGCATTAATGAATTTCCATATTGTAGGATGTTCCATCCCTAATTCCATTTGTCGTCTTCTGTTTGCTGCTTCTGCGTGGTTGTTGGTTTTGTCTTCATGATTTAAAGTTCGAACATGCAAATTCCACATTTCCATTGGGAAGAGTGGGGCACGTCTGCTATTTCCGCGTCTGTTTAACTGACCTATATAATTGTTTTCGAGCCAATTCAGGATTGGCAAATGCTCTGTAGATAATTCGTCAACTAAGGCATCAATATAGGAATCTATATGTTCGACAGGGACAAATGCAAGAGCCAGTATCATCTTGACTTGTAACGAAAACTTGCTGTCGTTATTATAACGAGAAGTTAGACCCGAAGCCGCAATGTGCTTCTGCATATTTTGACTTTGGTGAAAGAAGCACCCTTTTAATTCTACGTTTGGAAATATTTCTTTGATTGCACTAAATGCCGCGAGTTCAAGATCACATACAATGTATGAAGAGGCGTTGCGTTGGTAATTGAGTAATTTGTGGATCTAGTTAGTCGGTAATTACTTGTTATGTATTTGTTTTTATTATTATTGTGGGCTGGCGATGAGTTGGACTGGCGATGAGTCGGCCGCGATGAGTTGTCCTAGACCCCACTGTCCCCACACCCTCAGGGCCCCCACTGTCCCCACACCCTCAGGGCCCCCACTGTCCCCACACCCTCAGGGCCCCCACTGTCCCCACACCCTCAGGGCCCCCACTGTCCCCACACCCTCAGGGCCCCCACTGTCCCCACACCCTCAGGGCCCCCACTGTCCCCACACCCTCAGGGCACCCACTGTCCCCACACCCTCAGGGCCGCCCACTATCCCCACACCCTCAGGGCCCCCACTGCCCCCGCACCCTCAGGGCCCCCACTGTCCCCACACCCTCAGGGCCCCCACTGTCCCCACACCCTCAGGGCCACCCCCACTGTCCCCACACCCTCAGGGCCCCCACTGTCCCCATACCCTCAGGGCCGCCCCCACTGTCCCCACACCCTCAGGGCCCCCACTGTCCCCACACTCTCAGGACCACCCCCACTGTCCCCACACCCTCAGGGCCCCCACTGTCCCCACACCCTCAGGGCCCCCACTGTCCCCACACCCTCAGGGCCACCACTGTCCCACACCCTCAGGGCCCCCACTGTCCCCACACCCTCAGGGCCCCCACTGCCCCCACACCCTCAGGGCCCCCACTGCCCCACACCCTCAGGGCCCCCACTGTCCCCACACCCTCAGGGCCACCCCCACTGTCCCCACACCCTCAGGGCCCCCACTGTCCCCACACCCTCCGGGCCGCCCCCACTGTCCCCACACCCTCAGGGCCCCCACTGTCCCCCACCCTCAGGGCCGCCACTGTCCCACACCCTCAGGG
The DNA here is from genome assembly GCF_902713615.1 of Scyliorhinus canicula. Classification (NCBI taxonomy): domain Eukaryota; kingdom Metazoa; phylum Chordata; class Chondrichthyes; order Carcharhiniformes; family Scyliorhinidae; genus Scyliorhinus; species Scyliorhinus canicula. Next base: position 8,105,571 of record NC_052158.1, read on the forward strand.
CCCCCACTGTCCCCACACCCTCAGGGCCGCCACCACTATCCCCACACCCTCAGGGCCACCCCTACTGTCCCCACACCCTCAGGGCCCCCACTGTCCCCACACCCTCAGGGCCACCCCTACTGTCCCCACACCCTCAGGGCCGCCACCACTGTCCCCACACCCTCAGGGCCACCCCTACTGTCCCCACACCCTCAGGGCCCCCACTATCCCCACACCCTCAGGGCTGTATTGATCCTCGCCTGAGTGTGTACAGAAGGGGCTGATGGGAAATGGAAGTACCACCAGGGGGCAGCACGAGGACATATAAGAGTGACGCTGAAGGCCCGCCCTCACTCACTTTGGCTGGAGAGACAGGGAAGCAGGACAGGGACGGACGTTGAGCTCAGGGCTGCAAGTGTGGTCAGGACTAGTTGCAGAGCATCGAAAAGCAGTATCTTTACAAGTGCCATTCTGTAAGGAAAAGCTAACAAAGTCATTTATTGTGGAGCCCAATAAACCATCCTTCAACTGCTGAACGACTTCTAGCATTCATTTAAGAAACATAACACTCTCGAGGTGCGGTTTGGCTTGGATTTGCTGCCCATGGTGTCAGCTTCCTGAACAAGTGGCTGTTACTTTGATAGTTTTGCAGTGAGGAGCAGAGTACAGATTGTGCAGCCAGCTTTGATTTGTCCGTGGGAATATCCCCGCGGATACAACCCAAACATCCCACTTGATGAAAACACAGGGCTTCGCATCATTTCACTGTTGGCTGAGTTTGCTTTATGATCCTTTCCCAATTCATACCATATCACAGGCAGTGATAATGAAGGAATAAATAAAGCAAGCAAGTGCCTTAAGACCTCAGGACATCCCAAACTGCCAATAGTTCCTGAAACATTAGGGGCTAGTTTCTCCCCCCCCCCCCCCCCGTCACGTTTTTCTCTGCAGCACACCATTCCCTGGCATTGGGATTCTCTACTCCCGCTGCTTGTCAATGGATCTCCCATTGAAACCACCCCACACTGCTGGGGAACCCGTGGGTAGGGATGTGCTGCCAGTGGAAACAGTGAATCGCATCGACCGGAGAATTCCAGCCCACATTTAGAGTCCTTTCATTGAGTCGCGAGCTCCTCCACGTAACCCGAGTCAGTCACTGTTTTTCGTTGTTCATGGAGGCGCAGTGGCATGGGGCACAGTGGTTAGCACTGCTGCATCACAGCTCCAGGGTCTCGAGATTAGTACTCCAGAGACAACACCAACTACGTCACTGCCACCACCTGCCCCCTCGTCCCACTTCGTCAGTGCTTATAGCCTTGTGCATCTTGAATTTACAAATCCACTGATGCATCATTTGTCTTTACCTGAAGGTTTGAAGCAATCCACACCTCACACTTGCATTCCCTACACTGCATTGGGATTGTCGGCCTAGATTCTAGGCTCAGGTCCCTGGAGTGAGGGGTCGCACCTACAACCTTCTGACTCAGAGATGGGAGGGGCTACCAATGGCTGATAGCTGTATTAGGGGAAGGCTTGACGGGGTGGGGGGGGGGGGGGGGTTGGAGGGGGGGGGGGGGGGGGGGGTAGTGTGGTGGGGGATTGGTTGGTGGGGATGGGGTACCAGGTCTCACATATTGCACTCTGTCCCTTGGAAACAATTACCCAATTTTTGCCAGAAGTTGAAGCATCGATAAATGGATGAATTTTAAACCTCTAAAAACATGTTTGACAATCTGTAGAAAATCTCAATCCTGACCATATTTGGGATTAACAGAGTCGGGATGTGAGGCAGTGGGCGGATAACCCTTTTTTGGGAAAGTGAAGTATGTTAATTGTAGTGATCCTCGCCTGAGTGTGTACAGAAGGGGCTGATGGGAAATGGAAGTACCACCAGGGGGCAGCACGAGGACATATAAGAGTGACGCCGGAGGGCCACCCTCGCTCACTTTGGCTGGAGAGGCAGGGGAGCAGGACAGGGACGGAAGTTGAGCTCAGGGCTGCAAGTGGTTAGGCCTAGTTGCAGAGCATAGAAAAGCAGTAGCTTTACAAGTGCCATTCTGTAAGTAAAAGCTAACAAAGTAATTTATTGTGGAGCACAATAAACCATCCTTCAACTGCTGAACGACTTCTAGCATTCTTTTAAGAAACATAACATGGTACCAGGAGTTGGCCTCTTGTCATTCCGTTCGTCACCTTTGAGCTCTGGACTATCATCGGCTCAAATGCTCTTCAACAGGGATGTGCGGACAACATTACCGACACTACAATTCACCAATCCCGATCACTCGCCTGTCCTGGATAAGATGCGTCACCAACGTCAAGTGCAAAAGCAGCAATATGACCAGCAGACAAAAGTACTACATCCGTTGGCAATTAACGATACAGTGAGGTTGCAACACCCGGCTGGGGGCTGGTCTAAAATGGCGACGGTTCTCCGCCAAATATCGCCACGATCCTACGTTGTGCAGTCTGACGATGGAACACTGTTTTGACGAAATCGCAGAGACCTTCTAAAAGTTACACCTCGTCGACAGGTATTTCCAACACTAGATCTGCGGGACTCTGTCATGCAATATCCTGGATCTCCAGCAGCAAGTGTCCAAATGGACGTAAAAGACTCTGGATCTCCACGCCCACTCAGGAGGTCTACCCGGATCAGACATACACCCAACCGTCTGAACTTATGAACATGGACTGACAATATCATTGCTCTGCCTTGTCTTTGTATATAAACCTAACTGTTTAAATTTGTGTTTAGTTACAGCTCTGCAACTAAAACAAAAAAGTGAAAAATGGGGATGTAGTGATCCTCGCCTGAGTGTGTACAGAAGGGGCTGATGGGAAATGGAAGTACCACCAGAGGGCAGCACGGGGGCATATAAGAGTGATGCCGAAGGCCCGCCCTCGCTCACTTTGGCTGAAGAGGCAGGGAACAGGACAGGACGGAAGTTGAGCTCAGGGCTGCAAGTGGTTAGGCCTAGTTGCAGAGCATAGAAAAGCAGCATCTTTAAAAGTGACATTCTGTTAGTAAAAGCTAACAAAGTAATTTATTGTGGAGCACAAAAAAAACATCCTTCAAATGCTGAATGACTTCTAGCATTCTTTTAAGAAACATAACAAATGTGAGGGGCTGGGTTAGAGTGGGGATCCTGGTGAGTTAGAATGGAGGAGGAGGTGAGGGGCTGGGTTAGAGGGGGGGATGGTCCCGGTGAGTTAGAATGGAGGAGGAGGTGAGGGGCTGGGTTAGAGGGGGGGGGGTTCCGGTGAGTTAGAATGGAGGAGAAGGTGAGGGGCTGGGTTAGAGGGGGGGATGGTCCCGGTGAGTTAGAATGGAGGAGAAGGTGCGGGGCTGAGTTAGAGGGGGGTCCCGGTGAGTTAGAATGGAGGAGAAGGTGAGGGGCTGGGTTAGAGGGGGGGGGGTCCCGGTGAGTTAGAATGGAGGAGAAGGTGAGGGGCTGGGTTAGAGGGGGGGGTCCCGGTGAGTTAGAATGGAAGAGAAGGTGAGGGGCTGGGTTAGAGGGGGGGGGGGGTCCCGGTGAGTTAGAATGTAGGAGAAGGTGAGGGGCTGTGTTAGAGGGGGGGTCCCGTTGAGTTAGAATGCAGGATAGTATGCAGGGGGTCAGGGTTGAAGGCCTTTGGCAACAGTGCCGCTCCCGATGGCCCCAGTGGAATAATCAGGGTGTATGGTGGTAGTGGCGATGCTCAGGATCTGGAGGCAGTTTCACCAACACTTTATGTTGTGGCTGGGGTCAAGGGAAATGCTGATTTGTGGGAATCAGAGGTTTGAACCAGGGAGGTGGGATGGGAATTTTAGATTGGAGGAGAGGGGAATGAGGTTGTTAAAGGACATGTTTCTGGGAGGCCGATTTGCGTAGTTGGAGGAGCTGTGGGGAAATATGAGTCGGGGCACCAGGAGATTCTGGTCCAAAATGTTGCCAGGAAGGAGGTACAGAGCTTCCGATTGCACCGGCCCCCACACTGTTGGAAGAGATATTGATGGCGGGGGGATTGAAGAAAGGGATGAAGAGCGATTTTTTGTTTCACCGGGTAATCTGCCAGTGTGGAGGCCCCTGCCCAGGTCTCACCCCCCTCCAATCCCCTCCCTCCTGCCCGGTCCCAGGAAAACAAAGAAATCCCCTTCAACACACAACCCCAGTGTAAAGACACAAACCCCAAAAACCATCATTGAAAAGAAAAACCCAACTCTTACCTCGTCCAAATAGACAACGTCAACTCATTTCGCACATATAACATGCAGTGAAAAATAGAGCGACATACACTCCTCCACACCCCCGACCCTCCGTCCCATTTCTCACTTCTACCCCAGTCCTTCTGCCTTCACAAATGCCTCTGCCGCTTCCACCCTCTCGAAATTAAAGTCTTTGGAGTTGTAGGTCACCCTCAACTTAGCTGGGGACACTACGCTGAATCGCACCCTGCTGTTATATCGTCCCTTCTTCACTTGGCCGAAGGCTGCTCGCCTCCTCGCCAACTCCACAGTAAAGTCCTGGTATATACGTATACCAGCTCCAGCCCACTGCACCTCCCGCTTCTGCTTTTCCCATCACAGGACCTCCTCCATCATGGGGTATCTATGGAAACAAATAATCACTGCTCTTGTCGGCTCACTCACCTTTGGTTTAGGCCTCCACGCCCTATGACCCCGATCCATTTCATACCGAGAGGGATCTTTCCCCTCCCCCAACAGCTCCGCCAACATCTTGGCAAAATACTCCGTCAGCCTTGGGCCCTCCACCCCTTCGGACAGGCCCACGATCCTCAGGTTCTGCCGCCTAGATCTGTTTTCCAGATCCTCCACTTTGGCTGGCAGACCATTGTTGGCCTCCACCACCCTCTACAGCTCCTCACCCATCGAGGTGAGTTGATCACTGTGTTGGGACAAAGCCTCTTCTACTCCCTTCAGTTTCTCACCCTGCTCCCCGCTCCTCGGCCGATGCCCTCGACACCACCGCCTTCACCGGGGCAAGTGCCTCCTCCACCAGCACCTTCAATGCTGCCATCATCTTCCTCATCACCTCCATGTGCTTTGCAAACTGTTTTTCAAGTTCCACAACCATCACCTCGGTCATCTTTTCTGCCGTGAACAGTGCGGCCCCACCCGGCGACCCAGCCACCCCCTTCCTTCCAGTTGCTGAGCCGACCCTTCCACTCCACGGCAAATCTTCATTCGCCCCTTCTTCACGGCAGCTTTCCTTTGGGTTCTGAACATCTTTCTTCTTTATGTCTTCCTGCATTTATTCCACCGGAAATTGCCCCTGGGACCGGGCATTAAATTCTAAAACAATCAATCCTCGAGCAGGAGCAAGCCAATGTGCTCCTCCTGCATGCCACCAACGGAAGTCCAGAATAAATCAATATTGGCCCATACTCTACAGAATGTAGCTTCATGAAATGAAAAATGAAATGAAAATCGCTTATTGTCATGAGTAGGCTTCAATGAAGTTACTGTGAAAAGCCCCTAGTCACCACATTCCGGCGCCTGTCCGGGGAGGCTGGTACGAGAATCGAACCGTGCTGCTGGCCTGCTTTAAAAGCCAGCGATTTAGCCCAGTGAGCTAAACCAGCCCCTGTAGTAACCCTGTGAGCCCCCTTCATTGCAGTAACTTCACTGCAGCGTTAATGTAAACTGACTTGTGACACTAATAAAGATTATTATTATTCAGGTAGACACGAGGTTTGTTGGATGTAGCCTGTGCTTCTGATGAAAGGCAAGTTTTCCCTCATGCAAGGATTCATTTTTTAAAATGTTATGCTTGATGTTGTTCAACAAATCACAATTCTATGTTGGATTATCAGATTGAATGAAAGAGTCATCGTCAAAAAAAAAAAGAAAAAATTAATTTAGCTGATCACCAGTTCCCATGTGCTACAGCTGCAGCACATCATCGGCCCGACAATCTTTATTGTGTTATATTTAACCAGTGGTCCAGGAGGGGCTAGAGAATGAGCCCAAGGAGGATCCGGAGGATGGAGGACAGGTGGGGGCAAGGGTCCGGCATGCGAGGAGGACTGGTGAGGCCCTAATCATCTCCAGATTCTCCGAGGATGAGGCTGTGTCCACCAGCTCAACACCCCCCCTCCCTATTTCCTCCCCCCGCATTTCACTTTCTCTCACTTCCCCTCCTGCCACCCATTTACGTCCTCCCCCATTCCTCTCCCCCAGATCCTCCCTCCGACCCCCATTCCCCATCCCACATTCCTCCCCTTCCCTCCCATTCCCCACCCACAAATCATATCACCCCCTCCCTGACCACACTGTTCCCCCTCCAAGAGTCTGTGTACCATCCCTCCAGCAGGATGGGCCTGTGTTGGCCCTGTCAGCGGGTCTGTACATCCCTCCAGCGGGATGGGCCTGTGTTGGCCCTGTCAGTGGGTCACCATCCCTCCAGCGGGATGGGCCTGTGTTGGCCCTGTCAGCGGGTCACCATCTCTCCAGCGGGATGAGCCTGTGTTGGTCCTGTCAGCGGGTCTGTACCATCCCTCCAGCGGGATGGGCCTGTGTTGGCCTTGTCGGTGGGTCACCATCCCTCCAGCTTTGTGGGCCTGTGTTGGCCCTGTCAGCGGGTCTGTACCATCCCTCCTGCGGGATGGGCCTGTGTTGGCCCTGTCAGTGGGTCACCATGACTCTAGCGGGATGGGCCTGTGTTGGCACTGTCAGCAGGTCTGTACCATCCCTGCAGCGGGATGGGCCTGTGTTGGTCCTGTCAGCAGGTCTGTACCATCCCTGCAGTGGGATGGGCTTGTGTCGGCCCTGTCAGTGGGTCTGTACCATCCCTCCAGCGGGATGGGCCTGTGTTGGCCCTGTCAGCAGGTCTGTACCATCCCTCCAGCGGGATGGGCCTGTGTCGGCCCTGTCAGCGGGCCACCATCACTCCAGTGGGATGGGCCTGTGTCGGCCCTGTCAGTGGGTCTGTACCATCCCTCCAGCGGGATGGGCCTGTGTTGGCCCTGTCAGCGGGCCACCATCACTCCAGCGGGATGGGCCTGTGTTGGCCCTGTCAGTGGGTCTGTACCATCCCTCCTGCAGGATGGGCCTGTGTTGGCCCTGTTAGCGGGTCTGTACCATCCCTGCAGCGGGATGGGCCTGTGTCGGCCCTGTCAGTGGGTCTGTACCATCCCTCCAGCGGGATGGGCCTGTGTTGGCCCTGTCAGTGGGTCTGTACCATCCCTCCAGCGGGATGGGCCTGTGTTGGCCCTGTCAGCGGGCCACCATCACTCCAGCGGGATGGGCCTGTGTTGACCCTTTTAGTGCGTCACCATCCAAGGCAGGAGGGTGATGATCACTGGCTGTGAGGAAAGCTCTGGTGCTCCTCAGTTTCTGATAAAGTCTGACTCCTGTCTTCCTGCTGACTGCGCTCACACCCATCCTCTCAGCGGGGTCTGCATTGGGGGCGTTTGATCTTGGACGACTGTGCCTGGGGGGGCGGGGTGTGAGGAGCAGAGGGCAACAGAGGGTGGGGGTGCGGCCAGGCCCGCTGTGAAGACGAACATGACAGGGGGTCCACATGTATGATGTGTGACATGTTTTAATAGAGAATTTTTCACTGTGACAGATTTCCACTCCCCCGAGCTACCGATAGTGACCCCCCGACCCCTACACCCGTGGCCATTCATTGCTCCTCATTCTTGTTGATCTACCGTGAACTGGAGCTATGTCTAGGTGTGTCCCCAGGATGCACATCAGAGGTGGAGGTGGCCTGCTGCTTTCCTTGTCCTGTGGCCTTTGATGCTCTTGGCAGATATCCTCTGGAGGGCCTGGAGCCAGGGGTCCCTGGCCAACTTACCCTGGCATGGCCAATCCACCCTGTTCTGCCCACTGCTCTTGGGATGTACCGGTGTCAGGAGGGAGGTGGGGGGGGGGGGTGATCCGGCAGAAACGGACTCTGCCGTAGTCTTTTTGGTGCCAGGCCCCAGGTTGGCCTCCAGCCCTCCTCCCTGAGGGTCCCCGTCGGCCCCTAGGGGACTCTATGGAATGGAAGGGCAACTGGAGTGAGCTGCAGAGGGCTCTGAGTCATCTGGCACTTCCAGTCCTGAAGGCTCCCCATTACCTGCACCACGGTGTTGGGGCCCTGAGCGATGCTCCTCAGTGACTGGGCCGTGCTCTGCAGAGCCTCAGAAATGTCCATCTGTCTGGGACACACCCCTTAGTGACTGGGCCGTGCCCTTCAGAGCCTCAGCAATGTCCATCTGTCTGGGACACACCCCTCAGTGACTGGGCCGTGCTCTGCAGAGCCTCAGCAATGTCCATCTGTCTGGGACACACCCCTCAGTGACTGGGCCGTGCTCTGCAGAGCCTCAGCAATGTCCATCTGTCTGGGACACACCCCTCAGTGACTGGGCTGTGCTCTGCAGAGCCTCAGCACTGGTCCGCAATCAGCTGGGACACACCCCTCAGTGACTGGGCCGTGCTCTGCAGAGCCTTAGCAATGTCGATCTGTCTGGGACACACCCCTCAGTGACCCCTCAGTAATGTTGAGAATCTCGTGAGGGCTCATTTTTGGCACAAAATGCGGTTCAATACTGGCCACAATCTCGCCAACGCAGCCATCGCAAAACTCCTCGGCAAACACTCCCAAAACAGACTTTGAGTTTGCTGAGTCGTGCCCTTAGAATCGAACAAAATAAACCAATTCTTCACACAGTGTTGTGAGGCTGTGAGATTGTGAGGCAGGGTCAGTGATTGAGATACCCGCAATTACGACACAGGAGAGAAGATTGGTTATTTAAAGGCTTTAATCCTCAGAGAACTGAACAGCAGCCGAGAAGTGTGCTCACCACATGCTGCCGAGTGAGACTCACCTTATATACCGTTTCCTGGGGGCGGAGCCAGAGGCCGAGTCCCCCAGGGTTCCAAACCCAGTCTTAAAGGGCCAATGTATTAAAGGTAAGGTACCGTTACAGCAGCTACTGATACCATTCATTACAGTGATTGAGGGAGAATGTTCTGGAATTCTGGACAAGTGGTTCTCAGCCTCTTACCCAATCCAGATCTCACTGCAGTCAAAGTGTGGCATTCAAATAAACCCGAAAATAATGATGGTGCCCCCGTGAAATATATTCAACAATATTCACTTTCTGAATGAAATCCTTGTTTTGAGGCCACACATTGTGAATGGGGATTATTATTAAATAGTGATCGATGTGCGATTACAGACTGGGTCCAAACCAGGAAATGTTTCTCAATTCAGGAAGTCAGTGAAAACCGAAAGTAAAAGTTTGCAGCGAGGGACGAGCTGTTGTTGGGAACATTTTTACTCTTCACAGATGTTGGAAAAAGGCAGAAAATCTTGGATCAGGTTGTGGGAAAGTCAGAGGTGAGTCCCAAATCTTCTTTATTTTGGGGAGGGTTTATTTCCTGTGGGATTGGGTATTTTTTATTCAGGCTGAAAGGTGCCGATCAAATGGAAGGAATTGAACTGGGAGCGGCTGGAGATTGTCCAGGGAGAAGTGAGAAACTTTCTAAAATGTCTGTAATCCTGAAGGGAGAGTGGAACTGGGTCCTATCAGGATAAGGGAATGGGAGCCAGAGGAGATTTCAAAGCTGAAACCGTCAGAGTCAAACACAGCGACCAGAAAGAGAGACGGAAATAAAAAGGAGGAACAGAGTCTTGTGGCAGCCATTACATTAAACTTTACACATTTATATTCCTAATAATATAACCCTGTCGGTAGTTGTGACGCCTCCTTTCTGGAAACAGATCTTTAATTTCAGAGTTTCTCTTGTGTTAAAAGCTCCGATTCCATTCTGTCCCATCGCCGATGTTTCACCATCGAGAGCGGTGACTTCAGCTGCCGACACCCTGAACACCCCCCCCCCAAATCACCCCCCAACCCCCCCCATCATCCCCAACCTCCCCCCCCCAACCCCCCCACACCCTGACCCCCCCCCCCCAGCACTGAACCCCCCCAACCCCCACACCCTGAACACCCCCCAACACTGAACACCCCCACCCTGCACCCTCCCCGCCTCACCTTCGACATGGTTCTGTAAACCTCTCACTTTGAACAAATGGCCCTGCTTTTAAGAAAATATATTTCCCTTTTTTGCGACTAAGTCAGTGTAAAAATAATTCTTTGGGTCAGGAATAAGCTGAATTCTATTAAACTGCAAAGTGGAATATGTTCACAGGGTTTAAGATTCAAAGCCTGTTTAATATTGATATGTGAATACTACATACAGAAGAGAAGATTTCTAATACCTAATGAGAGCTGTGTTGATTTTCTATGTATCAGACATGGTTATTCTGCTAAGATCTCACAAGATGGAAGGAACTGATCTTATCGTGCTTTTACTGTTTGTGATTCCGTTCTCTATATATGGTAAGAAATATTAACATTTCATTACATTTATAGATAACGTAGAACACAAAATTCTGATATGAGGGTGCAACTGTGTCTCATGAAATAAACATAGGTCATTTCAGAATTTGAATGTTTCTTGGTCAGTTGACTTGAACATAGAACATACAGCCCATTGAGTCTGCACCGACCCACTTAAGCCGTCACTTCAACTCCCCTTACCCCAATAACCCCTCCCAACTTTTTTTTGGTTTGGACAAACACTTAACATTTTCAGACAAGAGTTTGAAAAGACAGTTCTGCTCACTCCTGACCAGGCAGTGTTTATACAGGGCAGGGACTCCGTCTCTAATTTAAGGTGTTTTTCAATATATGTACACATTCAACAACTTATTTTCCTGGGGTTCTTCTAACTATGGATACAGCTTTTGGTGGAGTTAATGGAATTTCTTTTCTTCAAACGTTTGGATTTGGACCCATTTTCTGGACCCGTGGTTACTTCAGTATGTACAAATAATATCCACTCTTTGACTTTCATTGAAGTACCAGACAGGGTTGTCCCCTTTCACTACTTTTCACTATTGCTATTGAGCTCCTGGCAATTTCACTGTGGACCTGTGGAGATATACAGGGTGTTATATGAGATAGGCTCCCTATATGTTGATTGTCTACTTTACATCTCTGATTTGGCCTCATCTCTCCCACATACTTCCTCTCTTCTTGAGTGATTGGTCATATTTCAGGCCTTAAAATTAATTTGTGGAAGAGTGATTTTGATTCCCTATTATGTCTATTGCCAAGAACCTCCTTCCTCTTCGAGGTCTCAATAAACAGTTTTAAATATTTAGGAATTTAATTACTCAACTCCTTAGTGACATTTTTAAGCTCAACTTTAATCCTTTGTTGCAACGTAAGAAGCAGGACCTCATACCTCTAATTTACCCTTTTCTTTAGTTGGTTGTATAAATTCCATAAAGGTGAATATTTTGCTAAAGTACGTACTCTAATTTCAGTTCATTCAGTTGTTTATCCCCAAGCATTTTTTTTCTTTATTTGGTGTATGAAAACATCCAGAAATCTTAAAGTTTTTCGAGAAAGGATTTTCTCGAAGAATTAGAACATAAGAATTAGAAGCAGAAGTAGGCCACCAGGCCTGGTACTGCCAAATGTTCAGTTTTGGTATTGGTCTGCTAATATCTGAAATATTTATGTTGACTTCCTTCAGGTTCAGCTAGTTTAGTGTGGGTGCAATTGGAGATAGCCTCTGTCAATGCACATCTCTCTGCCTGTACTCCTCCATTCATTTCACAACCAGTTAAGTTTTTTCAAACCTTGCTGTCAGACAGTCAGGTAAGGTTTGGGACACACTTTGTTCAGAACACACTTTGGGCTACAATCCCTTTCTTTCTTCAAACCTGCTGTTGCAAATTATTTATTTCTGCTGTCTTAGACGATTCCATCTTTCACATCTGACAGACAAAAGGCATCAAAACCCTTGTTATTTTATATATTAATAATGTTTTTGTTTCTTTTGACTCTCTCTCAGAAGTATGATCTGCTCTGCACACACTTCTTTCAATTACTTACAAATCAGAGATTTTGTGTGCAAATAATTGCTCAGTTTTCTTCATTGCCCCCTAAATCACCGATTGATATTATATTAAGGAGCTGGTTTAGCACACTGGGCTAAATCACTGGCTTTTAAAGCAGACCAAGGCAGGCCAGCAGCACGGTTCAATTCCCGTACCAGCCTCCCCGAACAGGTGCTGGAATGTGGCGACTAGGTGCTTTTCACAGTAACTTTATTGAAGCCTACTCGTGACAATAAGTGATTTTTATTTCCATTTTCATTTCATATTAGAACTAAATGCATGTTGCTCGGGGGTTCATTTCCAAATTATATTCTCTAGGCCGGAATTCTCCAGCCGGTGGGAATTCTCTTTTCACGCTGGCAGTGCACCCCTCCCTGCGGGTTTCCTGGCGATATGGGGTGATTTCAATTGGAAATCCCATTGACAAGCAGCCAGGCTGGAGAAATCACACTGCCAGCGAAGGGCACGCCATCAAGAAACACGCAGCTGGGGACCGCAAAATCCAGCCTCTAAACTTTTCACTGCTTTGCCCATCGGTTTCTACCTTAAAATCTCTTTGGGAGCAAGATCTTGATTCAGACTTATCAGCTGATAACTGGAAGTCTATTCACTCTCGTGTACACTTACCATCTTTATGTAGAAGACATGTTGCTATTATTTAAAATCTTACATCATATCCTTTTTTATATTCATGTATTGGATGTGGCTGACGCTGGTTAGGCCAACATTCATTGCTCATCCCTAGTTGACCGTCAGAAGGTGGTGGTGAGTTGCCTTCTTGAACCACTGCAGTCCCTGGTATAGGTACACCCACCGTGCTGTAAGGGAATTCCAAGATTTTGCCTCAGCGACAGTGAAGTAATGGCGATATATTTCCAAGTCAGGATGGGGAGTGACTTGGAGGGGAACCTCCAAGTGGTGGGGTTCCTAGGTATCTGGTGCTCTTGTCCTTCTAGATGGTAGTGGTCGTGGGTTTGGAAGGTGTTGTCTAAGGAACCTTGGCGAGTTACTGCAGTGCATCTTGTCAGTGGTACACATGGCTGCCACTGTTTGTTGGTGGTGGAGGATTTGAATGTTTGTGGAAGGGGGAGCAATCAAACGTGCAGCTTTGTCCTGGATGGTGTTGAGCTTCATGAGTGTTGTTGGAGTTGCACTCATCCAGGCAAGTGGGGAGTATTCCATTACACTCCTGAGTTGTGCCTTGTAGATGGTGGACATGCTTTGGGGTGTCAGGAGGTGAGTTACTCGCCATAGGATTCCTGGCCTTTCACCAGCCCTGGTAGCCGCAGTATTAATATGGCTCGTCCAATTCAGTTTCTGATCAATTGTAACCCCCAGGATGTTGATTGTGGGGGATTCAGAGATGGTGATGCCATTGAGTGTCAAGAGATAGTTAGATCCGCTCTTGTAGGAGATGGTCATTGCCTGGCACGTGTGTGGCACGAATGCAACTTGCCACTTATCAGCCCAAGCTTGGATATTGTCCAGGTCTTTCTGCATTTGGACATGGACTGCTTCATTACCTGAGGAGTCGCAAATGGAGCTGAACATTGTGCAGTCATCTGTGAACATCTCCACTTCTGACCTATGATGGAAGTGAGGTCATTGATGAAGCAGCTGAAGCTGCGGAACTCCTGCAGTGATATCCTGATGCTGAGATGAATGGCCTCCCACCACCACAACCACCTTCCTTTGTGCCAGTATGACTCTAACTAGTGGAGAGTTTTCCCCCTGATTCCCATTGACTCCAGTTTGGCTAGGGCTCCTTGATGTCACACTCAGTCAAATGCTGCCTTGATGTCAAGGGCAGTCACTCTCACCTCACCTCTGGCATTCAGCTCTTTTGTCCATGATTCAACCAAGGCTGTAATGAGGTCAGGAGCTGAGTCGCCCTGGCGTAACCTAAACTGAGCGTCCGTGAGCAGGTTATTGCTGAGTAAGTGCCAATTGATAGCACTGTTGGTGATTCCTTCCATAACATTTAAAAAAATTATTCTTTCATGGGATGTGGGCATCCCTGGCTGGGCCGGCATTTATTGCCCATTCCTGAGGTGGATGCCAGTGTTTTAGCTGTATTGGAACAGCTTGGTTAAGGGTGTAGCAGGTTCTGGAGCATGAGTCTTCAGTACTATTGCCAGAATATTGTCAGGGCCCATAGCCGTTGCAGGGTCCAGTGCTTTCACCCATTTCCATCCACCCAAAGTTAAATTATCATAAGATTTATCAAAATGTTGTGATAAATGCCATACTGTCCTAGCACCTTGTAAGGATTCTCATGTTTATACCCTGTTTTCCTTGTTTATTCCCTTCATTTTCTTTTGATTTGGCTTTCATAATTTTTGGACCTGGATAATTAATAGCACCTACCTTTAAGATGGTCTTAATCTTCAACTTGAAAGAAAGGAATCCAACCGGATGTGTTGGCATCAATGATGACTCATCTTGGTGGACTTGGTTGTTAGACAATGAGCTGTTTACTTTCCTGGGCTTTTAGCTAATAGTCGATGCTGATGGGTGTCAACCATTCTGGAATGTTCTGCCAAAGACAGGAAGGCTGTACCTAGTTTCGGTATGAACTCAGAGCTGATGAAAGCAATTTGGAATTTTCTCTCTCTCCCTAAAAATGGTAGACCTTTCTCAAATACCTCCAGGTAAACGGAGCAGCCAGCTATTCCTCTCTATCAAGCCTGTGAGTGTTTAATGCCAGAAGACAGAGCTGGAGGGAACTTTGTGGTTTCTGTCCTTTCTCTGCAAGTTTACCAGACCTCTCTAAGATCTCGTGGAAGCAACTTCTCTGATACTCTGTTTATCTCAGACAAGCTGTTGGATGTTCTGGCGGAGTTGGAGATGAATAAGAATGAAACAAACTTGAGGCTGTTCTTTGTGGTTAATAAGAGCTAAAATGACTCCCCAGATGGAATCCCACAGTCTGGGGAGTCAGGCTGAATGTTCCAGCCAGAAGATCCTCATTCGTCTTTCATCCGGTGGTTCTGAATCACTCCGCAACGGGGAAGGACAGTCAGCTAAAAAGGCAACTTCAACATCCGAAGCAAGGGCATTAACCTTCCATTAATACTCCTTTATTTTCCGCGTTCATCTCCCTCTGCTTGTGTATGTCTTGTGTGTGTTTAGGAAGAGGGTGGGCACTAAAAGTTGGGGAGTAACTGACCATTATTCGAGCATAATTATTATTTTTTTTTTATAAATTTAGATTACCCAATTATTTTTTCCAATTAAGGGGCAATTTAGCGTGGCCAATCCACCTACTCTGCACATTTTTGGGTTGTGGGGGCGAAACCCACGCAGACACGGGGAGAATATGCAAACTCCACACGGACAGTGACCCAGAGCCGGGATCGAACCTGGGACCTCAGCGCCGTGAGGCGGTTGTGCTAACCACTAGGCCACCGTGCTGCCCATTCGAGCATAATTATTGATTAATTGACTTGTGTTGGACTCTGGGGCCTGAGCGGGTCGGAATTGACTGCGCACTCGCCCAAGATGTTGTAACACTCTCCAATTCATATGTACCGGTTGTGTACTAAATTGGCTTTGTTACGGACAAAACATTTTGCATCATTCATATTTTTAGTGGTAACATTGAATCTTCTTCAACTGCCACACTCTTTGGAATGGAAGCAAATGGCTCGCTCTTACAAAAATTCAGACTGAGACATTCACCTTCTCAACACTGTTGGCCAAACGCATTGGGCACAATTGAACCAAATGGGAACTATGTCCCAAAGCGAGCGCGTTTAGCCGCGTATTTCACTGTAGGGCTATCTAGCACGATTCCGGTTGTATACGGGGCCTCAGTGGGAAACACGTGGCCAAGGCCGCACTTAATCCCATTTCCTGTACTGTGGAGCTCCGTTCGCTGAAACCCCTAGGTGCAGGGAGAGATTAGGACTCCCTTTTGAAATGACATCCCAATCTCTCGACATTGGACACGGCCTCTGAAACCCCCAAAATTCCCAACTCACCTGTAAAGGGTGGGGCCTTTCCCCCACCTCCCACCGCACCCCACCCAACATTCACAGTGAACCCCCGGGCCCAAATACCACCCAAAAAATGCCAACTTGGCACGGCCAGCCTGGCACCCTGATAATGCCCTGCCAGCTGACAGTGTCACCTGGGAACCTTAGCTATCAGGCTGATGGTGCCAGGATACCACTCTGCCCACAGTGGATGCACCTGGGAGCTTCTGATCCCCTGGAAGACCCCCACAAGTGCCATTCCGCCTGGTCTCCATTTGTGGGGACCAGCACTGAACGGCGTTCGCCGAGGTCTCCAAAGGGGAGGGGCTAGATCCCAATGCCTGGTTTACCTCAGGGAACTTTGCATCAGTCTTCACAATAGAAGACACCAGTGGGATACCAGAATTTCAGCAGAAGCAGGGGCCGAGGTGAGAACAGTGGCCATCACTAAGGAGAAGATTCTGGAAAAACTGAAAGGTCTGAAGGTGGATAAATCGCCTGGACCAAATGGACTACACCCCAGGGTAGCCTGTCTTCAGTCATTAGTAAGTGGTGTGCCTCACGGGTCAAAATGATACCATGAAACAACAATAGGCCTGCACCAATTGTCTACAACACCGAGTACTGCCATCCTACATCACTGCCACTGGCTTAAGAGAAAACCAATGCAAGGTGAGGGACATACCAGAAGCAACACCTCTGGGAGTCTCTGCAAAAAGAAAAATGGTGAAATGAAAGAACAAGATCTATCAAAACTAATCATTTGGATACTCGGGCTACTGCCCAAAATATTACAATTAGATGAGAGCCAGCCGACTAAACCACAGGGGAAGAAAAAGGATATCTATTGGGCACAATTCTCGTTCCATCCTAGAATCACCACCCACCCAGGTGCAGATTCAGCCACACTTGGCTTGCCAGTTGTCATCCCAAAATGCAATCCCTTAAATCGACCACTGTCGCGGGCCTGGCCTAGCTCAACACTGCCATAGTGAAAAGAGAACGCGATTATAAGGACTTCCACACCCCCACCGAACCCTATGTCCATCTGAGGATGCACCAACACAGTCCCACACAGGACAAAGCACGCCTCCCACCCTCACAACAAGGAAGGATATGCAATTGGGTCCCAGTCAAGGCGAAACCCAGTTCTGAGGAAGACAAACAGTCAAGATGCCCTTGTGAGAGGAGTCTCGACCCCCCCCCCCCCCCCTTCCTCTCGATACCCGGGTTCGCCAGCAACCCACCAGGCTGTGCCCCAGTCAAAACCAACACCACATATCGAAATAAGAGAAGAGAACAAAATAGAACCCTGCCGGAGAGTGGGCGCCAAACTAGACCACGGCCTGTGGTATCATATACAGGATACATGGCCACCATCGGCCTTAGCAGAACTCCGACAGCAGAGAAAACAGAGAAAAGACTGACTTGACCCAGAGTGGAAATAACTCTGTCCTCATCAGGATAGCACGTAGTCCACCGAGATCCAAAAGGGAAGAAGCACTGAAGCAAAATTAGAAGAAATAAATATATGAAAAAACCCAAAGCAATAAGCTCTAACTGTGAGCTCTTCCTCGAACATAGCGAGGAAAAACCAAAACTGCCCAACCCAATAGCAGCACTTCCCTCACTGCTCGTGATAAACGGGACAGAGGGGAGACAACAAAAAGCATCCCCCTTCCTCCAGCTGGTTTAGCACACTGGGCTAAATCGCTGGCTTTGAAAGCAGACCAAGGCAGGCCAGCAGCACGGTTCAATTCCCAATCCAGCCTCCCCAAACAGGTGCCGGAATGTGGCGACTAGGGGCATTTCACAGTAACTTAATTGAAGCCTACTCGTGACAATAAGCGATTTTCATTTCATTTTCATTTTTTCATTATATATTTAGGATAAAGACTACGCACAAATCCTTAATTTAATACTCGCCTTGACCAATCAGGATAACCAACGGTACAGGACATCACACTCACATTATTCACTTCCCTGTAAATGGTGTAAATTGACAAAATAGACAACAGCATAATCATCAGGGAACAAAGTCCAGGTTAATAGCTGAGATGCGAGGCAGTCCTCTCGATAAATACTTCTCCACTATCGCAACAAGAAAGCAGAAATCAAGGATATGGCAGGATCATGATCAGTGAGTACTCTTCAGGATCTCTCTAGGATTACTGTGATCGGAGACTACAGAATGTCATCCCATCAGAGAACAGGCTGTCAACAGCATCGGCTGCTGCAGAGGGGGGGAATTGCTCGATTGGTTCGGTGATCTCCAATCCCTCTTGACCGACATCTGGAACAGGACAGTACAGGACTAGGACAACCCAACCCAGGCCTTGAAGACAGGATTACATTTGAGTTTTAAGTTGCCCAGCATCCAAATCAAGATGCCCGAAACAACATGGCACTCAATTCGATCGAGAACCTCTCCACCGCCTCACCTCAGGAACCAAGCTCAGCAGCACTCCTTCCCCGTTCCTCCTCTCCCTCTCTCTCCTGACTCCGCCAGGATGGGTGACAGGTCATGCAACAGAAACTCAACCTGCCGGAGGTATATTCCCATTAGGGACCATGCTCTCTCCTTCACAAAAACCTCCTTGTGTGCCTCCAAAACTTCCATGGAAACACCTTGCAACCCTTGGAATTGGGCCTTGACGACCTGCACCGCAGAACAGACACCTTCAGCAAGAACAACACCCTCGTTGGCAGCCATCATTTATTGATGCACACCCTGCTGTCAGGGTGGGAGCCCGCCCAAAAGCAACTGCACCACCAAAGGCAGAGCTCCGTCCCAACTCCCTCCAGCCACTACAAGCAAACAAGGATGGAAGTATTGTATCCCGGTTCTATCATGATGAAACCCTGACCAGCAATTCTCAGGACAGAATACAAACCAGGTCTACCAAGAGAAGACCATAGAAATGTGCACAAAGATTACATTAAAAGATGAGCAGAGCCGGAGCTGGTGAAAACACAGCTGCTCCCATACTCACATTGTGTGACTCCCCCGCTACAAACAGTGATTTCTGAGCAGGGCCTCAGGAGACTCCCTGCACCACCTGCCAAGTTCTCTTGAACTGCGTGGTGGTCACCCATTCCCTCTGCCTCCAGGCCCTTAAGTTGCGGTATGACCACCTCTCTGAACGTGCTATCCACGTGGCTCTCAGCCTCATGGATGCGCCACAGAGACGCCAACCCCTGCTCAAGCTCTGAAACCCGGAGCTCAAGTTTCTGCAGCTGGCAGCACTTCCTGCGCATATACACCATGTGGGGGTCCCTTTAAGAAAGATTTTTGCCTAATCACATGGCTTTACTGGTGTCATTTTGTGGGTGGAGCTAGGCTGTGGCTGTGAGTTTTTTTCAGTTTCAGTTTGGACTCAGACGAGAAAATAAGTGTTTTACCTGTCTCCTCTATTTTCATTTAAAATATCTGTTCCAGTGAAAAGGCTGTTGGTGTGGCTACCTGCTTTGGTAACTTAAAAGATATAGTTTGTTTTCCGGAAGGAGTTTGAATCGTCTGGTTGAGACAGGATCAGAATCTCCGGGGAAGCCAGTCTAATTCAAGTGAGAATGCAGAGTGCTGGGCCATGTCCTTGAAAAGGGATATTTGGTTTATTGGATTTTGTTACTGAATTGGAACAGTTAAGGGGGAATTCGTTAAGTGTTATACATAGATTACTGTAGCTGTGTGGTGTCTTTTTGTTTGTAATTGATAAAAAATCTTGCTGTCTGTTTATATATATATATGTTAACTACATTCTTAGAATAAAGCTTGTTTTGATTAAACTGTCTGGGAAGACTGATGAATCACACCTGCAGCGAAGGCATTTGTGCTTGTCCTATCCAAATTCAACATAAAGTTATAGGTCAGGTGAACTTCATAATATAATTTGGAGTTTCTAAACCCTGGCCCACAACATAATTATCAGCAAAAATCCCCATTTCTGACTTCATGATGGCGGGTAGGGCAGTGATAAAGCAGCGGAAGATGGTCGGGCCTAAGATGTTAATTTGCTGAATAGCTTTCTGGCAAAGGAGGAAACTGGAGCCAGTTCTCACATGGATTTATTCACAAAACCCTGCATAACGTAAGTACAGACTGTTCTTCCCTTTCCACTCAGCCACCCCTCCCACAGATGCAAACTGGTTCTTGTATATGTTCCCTAACCTTTCCCCAGTTAATATCAGCTGCTCTTAATCACAAGGTGAGCATGCACTCATTTCCCACCATTAGCAATATTAATATAGGACACTCTCCTAACAAACTTATGTGGTAATATCCCAGCACTGAGATGATTGGCCTCCAACAAACAGAATCAACCTTGCTGCTCGGTAAGAAGAGTTTTCCCCCGATTGACTTCAGTTGTGCTCAGGCTCCTTGTGCTGACTTGATGTCAAGGAAAGTCACTCACGCTTCTTCAGAATTCAGTCCTTTTGTTCATATTTGGATTAAGGCTGTAATGAGGTCAGGAGTTGAGTGGCCTTGGTGAAACCCAAACTGAGCCTCAGTCAGGGGGTTATTGTCACTTGATAGCACTGTCGCGGTGCCTCCCACCACATTGTTGATGATTGCGAATAGACTAATGGGAGCCAAATTGATGCTAACAGTTTTGTTGGCAACTGTTATCAGGTGAGGATTGATAACTCAATCCTCAAAGAAGAAACGCTGGAATAATATCTGTGAGGTTCGGAGCTGTGTGGCTGAAATCCGTGACACTAAGGGACAATTTAGCATGGCCTATCCACCGAATCTACACATCTCTGGACACTAAGGGGCAATTTAGCATGACACTGTGTCGCCCCTCACCCGCTCTGGGGGATTCCCGGAATCTGGTACATCTTAATTGAAGGTTCTTTTGTTTTTCTGCCTCCGTAGATGTTTCAGGCAGAGTCCTATTGCCCCCTCCACAAACACCCCAACTACCCCCCCCCCCCCCCAAACCACCACCACCACCACCCCTTCCTTTCTCTTCTGTTGGCACAGAGGTGAGGGTATCTGGTCTCTCCAGCGCAAAGTTTAGTGCATGTACCGTTTGTTTTTTAGTACAACTGTGTTGTGAACTGTTTTAATAATCAGAGTATCCTGCCTCCCCTCCCCATATATTGGTACTGAGGGGAGGGTACCCTGTTTCTCCAACACAAAATTAGTGTTTGTACCATTTGGCCTTGTCTCTATTTTTTACTGTTTTAATAAAAAGATATAGCCAATCCACATAAACGGCACATCTTTGCACTGTATGGGTGGAAACTGGAGCACCTGGAGGAAACCATGCAGACACGGGGAGAAAATGCAGACACGGGGAGAAAATGCAGACATGGGGAGAAAGTGAAGACGGGGAGAAAGTGAAGACGGGGAGAAAGTGCAGACAGTCACCCAACATTGGAATTGAACCCAGTCCCTGGCACTGTGAGGCAGCAGTGCTGACCACTGTGTTACCGTGCTTCCCCTTTCATGGTTCATTTATGCTGATTTTTTATCTGATTGTTAAAGTATAAAATTGAAATCTTGTCGTTTGGTTTTCTTGTAGGGGTTATTCAGCAAATTAATTTGTTTTTTAGTTTGTAAGTCTCCATGGAGACCATGACAATGTCTGTTGGAAAACAGTGATTCAGAAAAATAAGTATTTTCTCCCAACAGCAACATTGAATGATAGATGAAGGGATTTGTTTCTAATTGATTAAAATGGATTCTAATGACAGCACTCGTTTTAAAATATTATAATTAAGACAAGTTGAAGTTGTTTCATCAAACAATAATTCCACAGGTAGATTCACAGTTACTGGACCAGATCATCCTGTTGTCGCTATTGTGGGTGAAGATGTCCTATTGTATTGTCAGCTTATACCAGAAAGCTTCGTCAGCAATATGGTGGTGCAATGGTTCAAATCGGATTTTGGTTTACCAGTACACGTGTATAGGAACGGAAAAGATGACACTGTTGCTCAACACAAGGATTACAGAGGAAGGACTGAAATGTATAAAGAAGAAGTGGCCAAAGGAAATGTTTCTCTTCGAATAAAGAACACAAGAGTGTTTGATGAGGGGAAATACACATGTATAGTTGATGATGAAAAAGATATTGAAGAAAGTTCGGTTGAGCTGAAAGTTGGAGGTTAGTGAACACATCTACTTACAAAAACAACGTACAAATTAGGAACATGTTTTAAAACCCTTTTGGTCAAAATTCAATTGCTTCTCTCAACAAAAATCTTCACTTTGTTGCGATATTTGTGCAGCAATATTTTCATAAAGAAATAACTTCATGTACAGCAGAAACCCTGGCAGGTCCACTATTCCTGTACCAGGGGAGAGTATGCCTGCATGAAGCAGTTATATTTCTATCCGAAAGTAGAGTTGGCTAAATTCTTTTTTGGTGAATTACTATCAGGAAAATGGCTGTTGCAAATGGGTAAATGTGACAAAATTAAAATGAGCAGGAGTAGATCATATTGCCCCCTCCAGTCTGCTCCACCATTTAGTAAGATCATGATCAAGCTTTTCCCTCAACTTTACCTTCCACACCTATCCCCATATCCCTTGATTCTCTTTTGGCCCAAAATTCTATTAATCTTCATCTTTAATGTCCTGAACATCCACAGCTCTCCACACTGGAGAATGCCAAAGTTTGACAGCTCTTTGAATGAAGAAATTTCTCTTCATCTTTATTCTAAATGGCTGTTTGCTTATTCAGAGACCGTGATTCCACCGGCAACCATGGCTCTGGAATCTTTAGCCAGGAGAACTAGCCATTCATCATCTACACTGTCAAACCCTCTTGAGAGTTTTATGTGTCACACTGAGATCAATTCTCATCTGTCTGAACTTCAGAGAATAGGTTTATCCTACAACAAGGGGCTGAAAGATTATTCAGGGTATGGGGGAATGGGGAGTTGAGGTTACCATCAGATCAGCCATGATATTATTGAATGGCAGAGCAGCCTCAAGGGGCCAAGTGACCTACTCATGCTCCAAGTTCATATGTTTGTATCCCCATGTCCTACTCAATTTCTCCAGTCAAGTCTCTGATCCCAGGAATCAATCGAATGAACATGTGCTGCATCCTTATCAAGCCAAGTATATCCTTCCTGAGTTAAGGAGACCAAAATATTCCCAATCTTCAGGACTGCTGCTAATTTTTGTCAAACTGTATGCCTTTACTTTAAATCTGATTTCCACCCTTCCTTCCCATAGTATATGTGGATGTTTCCCATCTAGTAATAGTAACTTACAAACTTTAAATATAGCCAGCCTATCTAATCTCCTTCTCTTCTCTTCCTTCACCTAGTGTGCTCTAAGGCAGACTTTTGTCTGTCCCCATAGCGAGGTTATTCTCGGAACAGATCACTAGTCTGTCGTCGGGGGCTTAAAGCTTGAAGGGGCGCAACTCCTCATCATGAGTGACTGACCAGGGGCAAAATTCTCTGACCCCCAGCAGGGTCGGAGAATCGCCTGGGGGCGCCTAAACTCCCGCCCCTGCCGTGGCAGAAATTCTTCGCCACCTGGGAAGTGGTGGTGGCGGGAATCTCGCCACTCCGATTGGAGAGGCCCCTGCGGTGATTCTCCGGCCTGGATGGGCCGAAGCCCCGCCGCTGGGAGGCCTCTCCCGCCGCCGAGGTTTAAACCACCTCTGGAACGGCGGGATCAGCGGTGCGAACAGGCCCCCGGGGTCGTGGGGGGGGGGCGGGGGGTGATCGAACCCCGGGGGGTGCCCCCACGGTGGCCTGGCCCGCGATCGGGGCAACCCGCTCAGACTCCGGGCCAGTGCCCTTGCTGCACTATGTTCTTCTGCGGCCGCCACGGCCTCTGCCATGGCGGAGGCGGAAGAGAACCCCACATCGCGCATGCGCCGGCAGTGACGTCAGCGGCCAGCTGCCGCTGATGTCACTGCCGGCTCATGCGCGGACCGGCGAAAGCCTATCGGCCAGCCCCACTGCCGGGGGCGCTGGTTTTTTGTGCCGGTCTTCTGGTGGCAACCGCTCCGGCGCGGGGCTGGCCCCCAAAGGTGGGGAGAATTCCCCACCTTTGGGGAGGCGCGACCCCTGAGTGGTTGGCACCACTCCCCTACTCCGGGATCCTCCGTCACGCCGGGTAGGGGAGAATCCAGCCCCAGGAGTCGGTCCCGCTATTACCGCCTTCCATTGGCGTGTTGGAAGGATTTTCAGGTTGACACTCTCAACCTGTTTTCCCGCGTTATGAGCACACCTCGCTTGGTCACCAAGTCCTAGTTGGGACTTGACATCGGAGTGCCTGGTGCAGAGGAGACTCACTGCACCACAAGATCTCCACAATTTTTCTTTCTTTAATGAAAATATTTTTTTGAACATTTTTATATTTATAATACAAAAAGATAACAAAAAACAAGAACAACCACCCTACCCCCCAACAGCTGACCATAAACAGCTCTTTAAAATGCATAACAAAACTGTACCATCTTATGTAGAACCTCCCAATCGACCCCTCAGTGTGTAGTTAACTTTCTCCAAGTACAAAATGTCTAGGAGGTTTCCCAGCCGAGGCACTGGGTGGAGAATCTGACCTCCACTTCAGCAGAACCCGCTTGCGAGCAATCAGCGACGTGAAGGCTAAAACATCTGCTCCCGCCTGCAACTCTGACACCCCAAATATGGCATCTAGGGGACCCAGCTCCAGCTCCCTGCCGAAGATCGCTGACATGGTTAAGAGCCCCAGAGGTTCGCTCGCTTAGGACATGCCCAGAACATATGTGTCCCATCAAAACCGCTTGCACTTATCTTCTACCCTTTCAAACACCCGACTCATCCTTGCCCTGATTAAGTGTGCCCGATGCACCACGTTCAGTTCTATGAACTCGAACCTGGCAACGACATTCATCCTCCGAAAGGCCTCACACCACACCCCCTTCTCCACTTCACCCCTAGCTCCTCCCATTTTACCGTAATCCCCTCCAACAAGGCCCCGTCCTCCGCCAGCAGCCTCCCATAGATACCTGAAGTTTTACCCTTCTCCAACCGGGCCAGCGACAGTACCCTCTCCACCAACGACGCGGGTGGCGCAACCGGAAATCTCAAATAAATCTTCATGGCAAAGTTCCCGACTTGCAAGTACCTGAATGCCTCCAACTGCGCAAGCACGTACTTCTCCACTAACTCCCCCAAACTCACAAACCTCCCCTCCAGAAACAAATACCCCATTACAGCCACCCCCTCTTCCCCCCACCCCTAAACCTGCCGTCCACCCGAGCCGGCTCAAACATATGATTGTCCCTGATCGGTATCATCCTCAACCCTCTCCCTGCTTTAAAGTGCTGCCATAATGGCCTCCATACTTTTAGCGTAGCCACCACCACCACCACCACCACCGAGTTCCCTGAAAACTTCCTCGTGGAAAGCAGTAGCAGGGCCGTCACCAGCGCCCGCATTCCCATGCCCTCACAGGACCTGGCCTCCATTTTTACCCAAATAGATTCCTGATCCCCTCTGCCAACCCAACACCTTCTCCACATTCACCGCCCAGGAGTAGTAAAGCAGGTTCGGCAGCCCCCCTGACTGCCGGTCCCTCTGTAGGACTCCTCTTCGAATCCTCACCCTCTTCCCTCCTCATATAAATGACAAAATCACACTTTTTACCCTTACAAAGAACGTTTTTGGCAGAAACACTTTGAAACAGGAACAAGAACTGTGGTAAAATATTCATCTTCACCAATTGCACTCGCCCAGCTAACAACAGTGGGAGACTATCCCATCTCTGTAGATCTGCCTTCACCAAGCTTGTAAAATGTAGCTTCCGAAGCTGCTCCCAATGCCTTGCCTCCTGTACTCCGAAGTACCTGAAATGCGAGTTCATCAGCCTAAATGGCAACACCCGCAAATTAGTTACCCTCCCCGGAGGGGTGACCGGAAAACATTTACTTCTGTCTCAATTCAGTTTATACCCAGAAAAAGCTCCAAACTGTTTTAGTATCCTCATTGTTGGACCTTTAAATCTGAAACCAGTTTACTTACTCAAAGTTTAACCCAGGTGTCTTTAATTGCGAGATGAACAAAGGACAAAACAGGTTCACAGTTTAACGCAATTTTATTAACAATTCTATTACTCAAGAAAATATGACTCAGCCTCACAGCTGAGCTTTGGGTTTTACCCGCACTTAGTAATGGAGGCTGGCGGGCTTCGATCACTCGATGTGGATGTCTTCTCTGGGTTTGAAACCCGGGGCCCTTACGATGGTTGTGCCTGCTTCTCAGCTTCTCGCTAGGTTTGTTCGATGCTGCTTTCTTTATACTGGGAAGCTTGGATTGAGTCATATGTGTACGCCCACCACTGGTCATTGTCCTAGCCAGACCCCAACTGGTTAATGGGAAATACAGGATACTCCTGTTTATCGATGGTGGTTCAATTAAGACCCATTGTCCTCTGAAACTCCCTTTGTCTGACCAGCCATCAGCTCATTGCGGAGTCTGATGGCTTCTGTTGTCTGTTCATCGTCATGCTGCAAAGTTGATCACCTGTGTCTGGAAGTTTGTTAGATATTCATAGACTTGGAGTGGGTAATCATAGTCCATCACAATAACAGGTTTATGCTTTGACTTGAGTGCTTTTGATTGATTCTAGCCAGGGTTTCCAGCAGTTTCTATATATAAATATATATATATATATATATATATATCTTCTCAGCCTGTTTTCAGTACCACGTCATTATGTCCCCCATTGTCAGGACCGGTTCTGTGACGTACAGCAACAGGTCGTCGGCTTAGAGAGACAGCCTATGCTCCTCTTCCTCCCCCTCCTTATCCCCCTCCACTTATCCAAGCTCCTCAAGGCGATGTCCAAAGGCTCAATCGTCAATGTGAATAGGAGACGGGACAAAGGGCATGATGGAACCATCAATTCAGCGAACACGTGTAGTTGGATCTGAACAGAGGCTTTAATACACTTACAGTACAGCCAGCCTATTCGTCGTTGAACTTCAGGTGAACTGGCAGGCTGGCTCTAAGGCACTGATCTTTATACATCGGTCCTTGGGGAGGAATCCTGGGCGGAGCCAAGGGAGGAGCCCAGTACAAACTCTCGTGTACTCCCAGAGCGACTCCCCCTGGTGGTCGGATAGTGCAACTGCACTTACAATGGGTAGACAACGAACATATATACATGGAGTGATATTGGCAACAATATATAGTGTGAATCACATTCACCACAGGGCACTCCTGTCTGGTTCCCCTGTGCATTTAGAAGTAGCCGAGCTTACATTATTTTTCTGGACACTAGCCTTTGGTTCCTGGTGTAACAACTTAACCCACAACACAAACATCGGCCCTATCCCGAATCGCTCCAGCACTGCGAATGGACACCTCCACTCCACCCTATCAAAGGCCTCCACAATCTATCTAATACCTCTACTTTATCAATTTTTAGTTCATCTAGTCACTGAACCACGTCCCCTGTCAGTATGACCTCAGCAGCATCTTGTTCTTTGGTAAAGACTGATGCAACATATTCACTTGCTATCTCAGCCATGTCCTCTATCTCCAATCATAAAATCCCTTTTGATTCCAAATCAGCCTGACCCCTTCTGTTACCTTTTTAGTATTTATATCCTTCTGGAGGACATTGGATTTCCCTTTTATGTTATTTGCCAGATTGTTAGATAAAAATATATTTTGAGATGAAATTTAGTTCATATGCTATGAGTCATTTCACAGATATATTCCAATTATATTACCACTCAATAATAACTGAATATCTCTGATGTGTTATGTACTGCAAACATGCATTTTTATTATTAAAGCTTTAGGACGTGAGCATTGGATCTACGTAGATGGATACCGTGAAAACAGGATTCAGCTTGTATGTGAATCTAATGGATGGTTCCCCAAGCCACAGATATTGTGGACTCATGGAGCTGGACAGAACTTAGCAGCACCATCTGAAATGAGTTACCACATAGACGCAAAAGGTCTTGTAAACGTCCAGAGCTCTGTTGCTGTATCAAAAGATTCAATAAACAGGTTCAAGTGCCTCATACAGAACAATCTGTTAAAAAAAGAAGAGGAAGCAGCAATTCAGATAGCAGGTCTGTAAATTATAAACTAGAGATTTTTTCTCCCAAAATGTACTTTATTCATGAAATCCACGGAAGCATATGACATAACTCTTGGGATTTGACAGTATATAAAATCAATCCTTCACAATAGTTCACTTTCAGTACTGTCTGTGACACTCTGCCTCACTACATTCACATCTATAGTTTATATTTACAATATACATTTCATGTGAAACAGTCTCGGATGCAGACAGCCTGAGGGATTTTACATGGGTTCCAGCCCCTCGGTAGAAATGGTGGGAAGGCCTCAAGGTGGAATTTTGTGTCATTACCCCAGACTCTCAGCCTTGAGAGCCCTGGATGTTAGAATGTGGCAGTCTGCAACAGACAAGCCTGAATTTTACGCTCGGGGCACATCCAAAGTCAGTGTGGGCAGGATTAGATGTTGTGATGAATGTAGGAATTACAGATAAATTGCTAATCAATGGACTTTTGTTTGTACTAAGAGGGTTCCCTGGGGATTTGATAGTTGGAAACGTGTTCAGCTTCGTAAGATGATGTAACTAATGGGAGGAGCTAGGATACCAGGCATTTATCAGGCAGACAGTGAGGTTAATCTAGGGCTGGAAAGCAAGCTATGAAGGCAGTTTCTGAAGACCTCAGCCAGAGATTCTGCGTGGTTCTGACAGGGTTCAGGTCTACCTCTTAAAACAGCCCCAAAGAAGATATCTTAAGCAAGTATGCCTGGGTCTGCGATCTGTACTTAAAAATGGATTATGACCTGAGATGGGTTTGTTTGAGATAGCATATGGGTTATTGTTTTCATTGCATTGTTTGATAAGTAATTGTAAGTTACTTTCTTAGAGATGATAAAATTAGTAATACTGCATTAATAATAAAGTTAATTTTAATATACCATATCCATATTTGGCATGAAACCACTCCTGGAACAAACTATCCTTTCCTCACAGTCTTACAAAATGAAATAAAACATTGGGGTTTCTGTCCAGTTATCCCAGCAACTGTTGGGGTCTGGTCCAAGAGAGTAAAAATGAGAAACCCATCCCTGCCTGAGATTGCATTATTCATACAATATTAAAATGAAAGACTGAGTGCTTGGGAGGAGGATGGGTACCAAGAAAAAGAAATTGCTAATATTAGGAACTTTAAAAGAATGATCATTGTGGACTATGTTGCAGAGAGTATCATCTCATTAATATACTTGCGACCTTTGGAGTGTCGGAAAACTGGGGAGCCCAGGTGGGGGAGACAGGCCGACGGTTTGACCTTTGCTTCCCTGTTGGCCCGGAGACGGATTTTACTGGGCTGGAGGGACTAGAAGCCCCCTGAAGTCGGGGGTTTGGGTTAGCGACATGGCGGGGTTTCTCAAGCTGGAGAAAATTAAATTTGGGATTCGTTAGAGGGGTTCGCTTGGAGGTGGCAGCCGTTCATCGACTTCTTCGATAAAAATTAGGCTGTCAGCAGGGGGAGGAGAGGGAAAGGGGATGGGGGAGGGGGGCGGAAAGGGGAAGCATGGAAGTGATGAATAAGGGCATAAAAACCAATGGCGGGAGGGCCGGGAAGGGCTGTGTGTTTTTATAAGCCATGTTGGTTGGGGTTTGTGTTTGGGGGGAATGATGGTTATTCCGTTGTGTGTTCCGTTGAATGTTTTTGTTGAAAAGTGTTAAAATTATAATTTCCTCAATGTTTTAAAAAAAATTTACTTTGCAGGTGATTTCTTCCCGAACGTCTCAGGCTGGCTGGTGTTTTTATCGGTGGTCCTCTGTTTTCTAATAGTAGCTTTAATTGCTGGAATCATTTGGGTTGTGAAACAACTTAAAAACATCAAAGGTATGATTTCAATTCAATAGTGACGTTGGTGAATACAGATTCAGGATTTAATAAAAATGTGGAACTGAAGCAGACATTTTTTCTTTTACATTTCTATATTTAATAATTTAGCCATTATAGTTTTTGTTTGGACAGGAGGAGAGGAGGCTCCTGCGTGCCTGGCTGAACAATGTAAAATTCTGGCCCTTAAGCTAACAATCACATTTTCCAGACTAGGTTAACAGTCATATTTTGTTCACTGAATGACCCAAATGGACAAAATGTAGCATTGGTTAAGCAGCTGAAGGTGAATGAACTTGATGAATGGGGCTCTGGGGAAAGTGCTGGTGATGTTTTTTTTCCAAACAGAATTAATCCAATTTATTTATATTATTAGTAAGTGAAAGAATGTCCGATTAAATGAATCATTTTTAATATTAACTTCAATTCATGTTTCTTCGATTTTTCTTTTACCAGAACTCCAACTTGACAAGGCTATTAAACAATTTGGTAAGGGTTTAACATTGAAATATTTGTAATTATTTAGTGCATAATTCACCATCTGAACACCACTTTTGTCTAATTTCTGATGCTTGTTATACATATCTAACTACAAAAATCAACTTACAAATGAGTTTAATAATAGGTGAATAATTTCTAGCTAGTTCACGTATTAGTAAGTTAACACAGGCAATTAGATCTATGCAGCTTATTAACTTATTCTATTGCTGTACTAATGTCACACAGAGGGTGGTGAGCATCTGGAACGGGCTGCCAGAGGCAGTGGTAGAGGCGGGTATGATTTAAAAAGCAGTTAGACGGTTACATTGGCCGGGTGGGTATAGAGGGATATGGGCCAAATGCAGGCAAGTGGGAGTAGCTTAGTGATAGAAACTGGGCGGCATGGACCAGCTGGGCCGAAGGGCCTGTTTCCATGCTGTAAACATCTATGACTCTTATCTATCACAGTTCTATTTCCCACCCAACTAATCCCTTCTGGCCATTCTTATTTACATTGACAATATCACAGGCACATACACCACATCCACTAGAAACTATGGGAGAATTCTCCAGATTTCCTGTGACGGAGGAGACTTCCCATGATGGATGATATGATCTTCCAGTACTCCGGAGTCAATAGATTTACATTCCTTGTCTGTAACCAACACTGGGAAAGCTGCAGCGTGAGCCGACTTTAGCGATAAGGGCTGGAGAATTGTCCCCAATATTCATAGAATTAACAGTGTGGAAGGAGTCTGTCCCGGCCCTACTTAAGCCCACACCTCCACTCTATCCCGATAACCCAGTAACCCCACCCCATCTTTTTGGACATGAAGGGGCAATTTAGCATGGCTACCTGCACATCTTTGGACAGTGGGAGGAAACCGGAGCACTCGGAAGAAATCCACGCAGACACAGGGAGAATGTGCATTGATTTGCAAAAACTAAT
Source organism: Scyliorhinus canicula (assembly GCF_902713615.1). Classification (NCBI taxonomy): domain Eukaryota; kingdom Metazoa; phylum Chordata; class Chondrichthyes; order Carcharhiniformes; family Scyliorhinidae; genus Scyliorhinus; species Scyliorhinus canicula. The sequence goes on from NC_052158.1 coordinate 8,136,736, forward strand.
TTCATGAAACAGGAGCAAGAGAATTTCATTACATTGAGCCTGGTAAATGGATAGAGATATCTCATTGTGCCACTCAAGTGACCAACTCAACAGATCTTTTGATGAACCTTTTATCAACAGAATACCTTTTGACCAACCTTCCATCTGAGAGCATTATTCACAGTATTTTTGAGAATGAGATATAAAGTAAAGATGCCCAATTGACCCTTTCTAGCTGGTCCATGTATTAGAAAGTTAACACAGACAATTAGAACTGTGCATCTTATTAACCTATTCAACTGCTGTACCAGTATCACTGTGTGGGATTCTCTAATCCCGCGGCAGACTGTCCACACCGTTGTAAATGCCGTTGTGTTTTACGACGGCATGAATGGGCCGCTGCCATGACTAATTCTGGCCCCTACAGGGGGCAAACATGATGCTGGAGCGGTTCGCGCCGCTCCAGCTGCCGATCCCGGCACGAACTGTGCGCCGCGGATCCGCGCATGTGCAGTGGCGCCGGCGTCAATGTGCACATGCGCAGTGGCCTCCTTCAACGCGCTGGCCCCGATACAACATGGCCAGGCCACATCGGAGGCCCCCCTGGGGTCGGACCCCCCCCCCCCTCCCCCCCTCCCCCCACAGGCCACCACCCGACCCTTCAACGTTGAGGTCCCGCTGGCTCAGAGCAAGTTAGAACGGCGCCGGCGGGACTCGGTTTTTTTCCTTACAGCCGCTCGGCCCATTCGGGCCGGAGAATCGTGGGGGAGGGGTGCTTAGAGAGGCCCACAACCGGCGCCGCACCAACCACACCGGCGCCAATAGCGCCGATTCTCCGCTCTGCGGAGAATTGCGTGCCGGCGTCAGGGCGCCTTGGCCCGGTTGCGGGGATTTTCCGGACCGGCCCAGGGCTGGGAGAATCCCGCCCACTGTTCTTTCCAACATCAAGTTGACAAACCTGTCTGACAGGCTAGTCAAAAAATCAGCCTGCCCACAATATATTCAGAATTATATATGACACCCAACATCCTTGACTCTTCCATCACCATTTCTGGGTGAGGCTTATCTCACGGGCAGGATTGCAGTGTTTTTTAGGCCTTAGTTATCTACAGTCGAATGAGTCTCAGAGTTCTGAATATAAACTTTGGACTTCCAAGTAGTTTCATTACTTCAGGCTAAATAAGGATAAGGAAACATCCCACACCCGCTAATATTGGAACAAATCAGCACCCACCCAGGTTACAACAGTAATCTGTGGAGAGAAGCACCAACCTATCAGATATCATTAGCAGACAAAATCATCTTAAAGTCCTTATGAAGATGAAGTCTCAATCATGTAGTGTGGCACTGCTGCCATGTGAAGTTGAACAAGCTGAGGAGAGATCCAACTGCTGAAAAGTGGGCATTCATGAGGTGTCCTCCCAAATGTACATCACTGTCACCATCTCTGGTGGGTCTGTGCTGACAATGGGACAGGACCAATGCAGGAGAAGTGATGAAAGTGTCTGGAACATTGCTGGAAGATATGTTTCAGTGAGTGTGACTGTGTTAATCTGTTGCTAATTAGGCTGTGGGACAATTCCCTAATTTCATCATACGTTAATGAGGAGGAATTTGCTTGGCTGATTATCCAGGGTGTACCTCTCTTGTTTCCAGTCTCTATATCAATGCCAGGTGGTACATCCGGTTTTCCTATTTGACTTTTCTGTAGCCATTTAATACAACTGAATGGCTCGCTGGGCCATTACAGAGGGAATTTAAGATTCAATCACTTTTTTGGTAATGGCCATAGATTTCCTCCCCGAAAGGGCATTGGTGCACCAGAAAGGGCTTTCAACAATCCAGTCCTTATTACTGAGACCCGTTTTTATTGCTGCCTATCTTGATTGTGATGGAGGAATGAGGATGTATCACATCATGAGGTTATAGATTGCGACAATCAATGGTTAAACTGTTGCTGATTGAAATAAGCTAACAATGACTGGTAATTGAACATGGCACAAGCATGTTACTTCTATAAAAGAAGCAATGTCCCACTTTCATTGCTGTCAAAGTAGTGTTTTACTACTTTGTAAGTGCAAACTTTTTTTTCAACAAGTAAAATGGAGTTTTATTTTAGTGGGAAGAATTTGCCCTGGGAATTTGTCCTGACAGAGGTTGAGAGGTGACCTGATAGAGGTCTACAAAATTATAAGTGGCATGGACAGAGTGGATCGTCAGATGCTCTTTCCAAGGTAGGCGAGTCATAGGTTTAAAGTGCGTAGGGAAAAGTTTCGAAGTGCAAGGCAAGGTTTTTACATCAAGGATGGTAAATATATGGAACTGGCTGCTTGTGGAGGTGGTGGGAGCCGGCATTTAAGGGGCATCCAGACAAATATATGAATAGGGTGGGAATGGAAGGATATGGACTCCCTAAGTGCAGACGGTTTTAGTTTAGGCAGGTACCATGGTCGGCGCAGGCTTTGGAGGGCCGAAGGGCCTGTTCCTGTTCTGTATTCTTTTCTCAATATTGATTCCAGATCCCATGAAGTCTCTTTGCATCAAGTCAAACTTGGGAAGGAATTACCTCCCTCCCTCAGTGATAAATCACTGATAAATCAATACCCACCCATATTGAACATTACTTGGAAGAAGCACTCAGGCTCTGGAATGTTCTCTGGAATGTTCAACATCACAAGTGGCTCAGTAGGACCACTAACAGATTTACTGACTCAAAACTGTCAGGACAATTTTGAGTCCACCTTTTCTGTCCATGAGAAATGCGGTGTGGGTTCAAAATACGGAGAGAATCGAAAAACACGGTTCTCTCCGGTGTGATTGGGATTTTCACCCCATCCCCCCATTGCCGTGGAGTAGTGTGGATCACATTGCGGAAGCCCGGGAACCTCATTTTAATGCATTAGCAAGAACTCACTCCAGACCTTTTCCCCGCCCACTGAGTATTCAAAGAAGATGTGGGGGACACAAATAAATTCAACTCGACCGGGACATTGCATTTAGTCTCTTAATCTCGAAGGGAGGCGTTACCTTACATTAATTTCAAGGGGTTCTGGAGGCTAGCATGCAGGAAACTCTTCCTTTGTCCTCCTTCCTGGGCTTGAGCTCAAATCACTGCTGAGGGAGTACACGCCCTAAATTGGAGGGAGGAGGCGCAGTCTTCTCTGGCACTGAGCTCCGAAATCTGTAAGTAAGATGTCCAAAGTCAGAATACCATTGGCTGGCACTGTCTCAAATGGGGCTGAGCCCTCTGTGGTGCTGCTTCCTGAACAGCTTTATGCCAAAGCATTTTACGAACAAAAGTGTTTCAGAAATGCAGTCACTGTCATAGTGTGAGAAATGCAGCAGCTAATTTGTGGACAGCAAGATTCCGTAAAATGCAATAAAATTGATGAGGAATATGATATGATGTTGGTTGAGGGATAAATCTTGACAAGAGCACCGGAACAGCTGCCCTACTCTTCTTCAAAATCGTGCCATGGGATATTTTGATCCTGTGAGGGCAGACTGGCTGGGTGAACATCTCAACTTGAAAGTTGGCACCTCCAACTGCACAGCACCCCCTCAGCACTGCAGTGGAAGGATCAACCACACCTTCTGACACAGAATGATACAAGGTTAACATCCAGGTGCTAAAATTTCAATGTTCAAACCATTTGAAATATGCAGTGAGTCAATGTTTGTGACGATCGGATTAATAAAATGAATTTATATTTTATTTTCTATATTTCAGGTCAGTGGAAATCTGTGAGTGAATCAGGTAGGACATCTCCTTTCTTATAAACAGCTGCCGTATATTCATGTACTGAGTATGTTGCAGCATTAGTTGTATTCACCAATGTATCTGCTGCAATAACAGCAAACATAATTTGATGAGAGATAGAGGGTCACAATTTGCTATAAGAGATATTGGTCTGGATTCTCCGGTTCCCCAGCATGTGTTTCTCGGCCGTGCCCCATTTCTGGCGGTGGGATTCTATCTTCCCGCTGCTTGTCACTGGAATTTCCCATTGAAACCATCCCACACCACTGGAAAACCCGCAGATCGGGGTGCACTGCCGGTGGGAAAGTAAATCTCAATGACGGAGAATTCTGGCCCTTGTTAGAATTCCAAAGCTCAAATATTATTCACACACTGATTTGCTGAACATACGAACGAATGGTGGTAAAACGAAGGAAAGTATCTGGGACCTGACTGAACTGTGGAGGAAACAGTCCTTAACCTCTGAGATTTAAGGGGTAGGACATTTACTCCACAAGTAACAAAACTAGCTGGTATCTAGAGGAATAATGAGATGTGATTTGCCCAGTAACAAGATTAGTAGGTGTCCAGATACATTGAGGTGCTGTTTAGCACAGGGCTAAATCGCTGGCTTTGAAAGCAGGCCAGCAGCATGGTTCAATTCCCGAACAGGCGTTGAAATGTGGCGACTAGGGGCTTTTCACAGTAACTTCATTTGAAGCCTACTTGTGACAATTAGCGATTTTCATTTTCATTCCATTTTTCAGGTGGTAATGGGCGGACTAGAAACACTGCACTAAATGAAATGAAAATCGCTTATTGTCACGAGTAGGCTTCAAAGAAGTTACTGTGAAAAGCCCCTAGTCGCCACATTCTGTGCCTGTTTGGGGAGGCTGGTACAGGAATGCTCTGCCCCTTGACACCAGGATCACGAATTGCGATTGGCGACGAGTCAAAATCGAAGTTCGCGCCGGGCGCCAAACCAACCGCTCTGCTCAGACCCCCCGCTAGCAGCGGGATGGGGATTTGTGTCCATGCTCCAGTTAGCAGGCCAGGCAGAGTATTCTCCAGCCCTGCGTGATTTTCCGGTCCTCTGGACCGGGAATTACGTGAGCGGGATTTACAAACAGTCTCAAAAAACGATGAGTCTGACGTGGTGGACATCTCAGTGGGCCAAGGGGGTGACTCCTGAAAGGAGTTGCACCCAAAATCCATCTGAGTGCCACACTCCCTCCACAATGCACAACGTGCCTACCCCTCCCCTACCAGAACCCCTCCCCACAGAGGTCCCCTAAAATGGGAGAACACGCCTCCACCAGAGATCTCTTTAATAGGGTGATCTCCCCTTCAGGGACCTCCTTAATAGGGAGATCTCCCCCCCCCCCCCCCTTCCAGGGACCCTCTACATAGGGAGACCACCCAGGGACCCCCTAACTAAAGGAACCACCCGCCCCCAACATACCCCCTCCACAAAGGAGACTCCTGTCTGGATTTTAGAAGAATGACAGGGGATCTTTCTAGAAACATATAAAATCCTGATGGGACTAGACAAGCTAGATGTGGGAAGAATGTGCCCGATATTGGGGACATCCAGAACGAGAGGATCACAGCCTAAGGGTAAGGGGTAAGCCATTCAGGACTGAGATGAGGAAGAACTTCTTCTGTCAGAGAGTTGTGAACTTGTGGAATTCTCAACCACAGAAAGCTGTTGGGGCCAGTTTGTTGTATATATTCAAGAGAGAGCCGGACGTGGCAATTGCGACTAAAGGGATCAAGGGGTATGGAGAGAAAGTGGAAGTGGGATACTGAATTTGCATGATCAGATTGAGTGATGGTGCAGGCTTGAAGGGCCGAATGGCCTACTCTTGCACCTATTTTCCATGTTTCTGCCTTTTTAAAGAGCAGTTCAGACATGGGCAGTGAAAACAATTACCGTTGTGATGCTTACCTGGAAGCACCACATGTCCATTCCTGAAAATAAAACAGGGGAGACCTGTTGGGGAGGGGTCTCCCTAGTTAGGGGGTCTCTGTGGGGGGGTTCCTTTAGAATCATAGAACTATAGAATTTACAGTGCAGAAGGAGGCCATTTGGCCCATCGAGCCTGCACCGGCCCTTGGAAAGAGCACCCTTCTTAAGCCTCCACCTCCACCCTAGCCCAGTAACCCCACCTAACCTTTTGGACACTAAGGGAAATTTAGCATGGTCAATCTACCTAACACACACTTTTTTGGACAGTGGGAGGAAACCGGAGCACACGGAGGAAACCCACACAGACATGGGGAGAAAGTGCAAACTCCACACAGACAGTAACCTGAGGCCGGAATTGAACCTGGGACCCTGGAGCTGTGAGTCGGTAGTGCTAACCACTATGCCACAGTGTCACCAATAAGGACATCCCTGGATGATTGCCCTAGTTAGGGTGTCCCTGGGGTTCTCCCTATTAGGCAGTCCCTGATAGAAGGATTCTTCCTATTAAGGGGGTTGCTGGGGGAGTGTATCCCATTTTTTGGGACATCTGTTGGGGAGGGGGTCTGATGGGAGGGGTGGGCAGGCTATGCATTGTGAAGGGGGGTGGCATTCTGATGTAATTTGGGAGCAACTCCTTTAAGGTGCCACACCCTTGACCCGTGTTTAAACCCCCCCTAATCCATTAGCTGCATGCCATCCATTCATTCTGCGGGGGGCTGTGAATGACAGGCTTCCACAAAACAACTTTGAGCCTTGTCTCATTTATTTTCTTCAAGGATGGCTCAGCCAATCACATTGTTGAAAACGCAATGTTTATAAAAATCCACCACATCAAAGGGAGTTCCAATCACGCCCCTTCACGCTTGAGTGACGTTGAAGTGCTGAGCTGGAAATTGAATTCACTTAACTCTCTTTGATGTGGTGGATGTTTGTAAACATGGTGGTTTAAGCACTTAGACTTATTTATCCATGAAGAAGATGACTTGTGCCTTGCAGATGGTGGACAGGCTTTTGGGAGTCAGGAGAGGAGGAGATCACAGAATTCCCTACTTTTGTAACTGCAATATTTACATGGTTAAGTGGTCAATGGTTAACTCCCAGGCTGTTGATGTTGAGGGATGCAATGACAAAAATTCTGTTGAATGTCAAAGGGAGATGGTTATATTCTGTTTTGTTGGAGATGGTCATTGCCTGGCACTTGTGTGATGTGAACATTCCTGATGATATCACCCCACCTGGCCCCATCCCTGAGCAGGATTCAAACAACATCAACTGCAATTGCTGTTAAATGGTTTTGAAAGAGAAAGACCCACTGTGACAATATCATGCTCCGTTGTCCACCCAGACTGTAGGTTTGCATTACCAGCATTTAGCAGCTTACGCCTTCCAAATTTCAGTCAACAATTAAAAATGCACGTGATTGCTTTTCTCTGGAATTATTTGTGTGGTGATTTTTCAAATTTTATCGTGTTTTCTATTTTCAGATTGGAAGAACATTTCTATTTGTGCAGGTAAGATCCAGAAGTTATTGAAATGAACATTCATGTCAAATTGATTGCAATTGATCATCTCCATTGATCATCCCCTCTCCTAACTCTCCAGCTCACTTTGAATACTTCATTTTCATGCTGTTGGCTAAGAGTCTCAAACCCCAACATATTAAGAAATAGCAGGTACACTGCCCACGATTTTCATTCTATCAAATGGAATGGCTAGCAGATCTAGGACAGCAGACGTAGAATTTCTACTTTCCTTTCCTTTTGGGCACCAACCATGCAGCAGTGTGAATTCAGAAAACCAGATCTCAAATCTGCAGAATTCATGCTTTGGTTTGGATAAAATCAAGGTCATTCACAGATCATCCTCTGCCTTTCCTTTTCCGTGACTCCTGCCCTCTTCCTGATTTAGTTTGCTCCAGAAATTTGCAGCAGCAGCTCCCCACAGTAGTGTCCAAGGCCCAGCAATTGTTCGTACTTATTATTTGTTTTCCGAATGTGAGCAAATATTGCCCATCCCTAATTCCCCTTGAGAAGTTGGTGGTGATGAGTCTTCTTCAGCTATAAGACATTGATATCATAAGACATAGGAACAGAAGTAAGCCATTACATCCATTGAGTTTGCTCCACCAATTGATGAGAGCATGACTAATCTGATCTAATAACCCTCAACTCCCACTTTCCCGCCTTGTAAAACCATAAGACATCGGAGCAGAATTGGGCCATTCGGCCCATCGAGTCTGCTCCACCATTCAATCATAGCTGATATGTTTCTCATCCCCATTTACCTGCCTCCTCCCCATAATCCAGATCCCCCTATTAAGAGAAGAAATTCCTCCTCATTTCAGTCTTAAATGGGTGACCCCCTTATGCTGAGATTATGCCCTCTGGCCCTGGACACTCCCTTAAGGGGGGAAAACCTCTCAGCATCTACCCTGTCAAGCCCCCGAATATCCTATATATCTCAATAAGGTGCAGCAGTCAATGCGATATAGATACACTGACAAAGCTAGTAGGGATTCAGTTCCAAAACTTTAATCCAGCAATAGTAAAGGAACAATGGTAAAGTTACAATTCATTCTGAATTATACTTGGAAGGGAACTGGCAGATGGTGGTATTCTGCTGCCCTTGTCACAAATTTGGAAGGAAATGAAATTGAATGGGTGCTTGAGGAAAATTAACTTGCAGGGCTCAGGGGATAGAACAGAGGAATGGGACTGACTGCAGTGGACTAGAGCGAGCCGGCATGGAATTGATGAGCCAAATGTCCTCCCTCTGGGTCCTCGATAAGGTGCTATTTAAGGAAAGTTGACAGGTTGTTGAATCTTTTTCATGGTACAGAGGCACAGCTTCCTGCAATTGCCTTCAGACCCCGCCTCTCCAGGCAGATGGTCACCATACTGTTCGCCATGATAGAGGAGGATGGGAAATAATGGGCACCACATGTTGCTGGCATTGAAAATCACCATGGCACTGAATTTCTATCCTGAGGATCATTCCAGGGATCTTCTACAATATTTGTGGGATCTCTCGGTCTGCGGCTCATCACTGCATCAAGATGGTCACTGATTCCATCTTCAGGAGGGCCTGACAGTACATATGGTTTTGCGCTAATGCAGGCTGTCTGGTGATGAGGGTTCCAGGATTTGTGGCCATCACTGTTATCCCTCAGGTGCAGGGGGGTGGGGGGGGGGGGGGGGGGGGGGGGGGGGGGGCAGCAATCGATTGTACGCATGTAACCAAAAATGTTCCCACAGACCAAGTAATGATCTTCATCAACAGAAAGGGCTTTCACTCACTCGCTGTACACCTGTGCCGGGATTCTCCCCTACCCAGCGGGGCGGGGGGTCCCGGCGTGATGGAGTGGCGTGAACCACTCCGGCATCGGGCCGCCCCAAAGGTGTGGGAGTCTCCGCACCTTTAGGGGCCAAGCCCTCACCTTGAGGGGCTAGGCCCGCGCCGGAGTGGTTCCCGTCCCGCTGGTTGGCGTGGAAGGCCTTTGGCGTCATGCCAGCCGGGGCCGAAAGGACTTCGCCGGCCGGCGGAAGTCTGCGCATGCGGCGGAGCGTCAGCGGCTGCTGACATCATCCCTGCGCATGCACAGAGGAGGGGGGTCACTTCTGTCTCCACCATGGTGAAGACCAGGGCGAAGGTGGAAGGAAAAGAGTGCCCTGATGGCACAGGCCCAGCCACCGATCAGTGGGCCCCGATCGCGGGTCAGGCCACCGTGGGGGCACCCCTCCAGAGCCAGATTGCCCCGCGCTCCCCCCAGGACCCCGGAGCCTGCCCACGCCGCCTGCTCCCGCTGGTAAGGTAAGTGGTTTGATCCACGCCGGCGGGAGAGGGTTGACAGCGGCGGGACTTCGGTCCATTGCGGGCCTGTGAATCGCCAGGGGGGGTCCGCCGACTGGCGCGATTCCCGCCCCCGCCGTATCTCTGGTGGTGAAGAATTCGGGACACAGCGGGGGCGGGATTGACACCGGCCCCCGGCGATTCTCCGACCCGGCGGGGAGTCGAAGAATCCCACCCCTGGTCTGTAACAAAACAAACAGATCCTGCCGGATTACAGAAAGTATCTGGGAAGTTGTCACAACACTTACATTCTAAGGCTGTCCCCAGTGCCCAAACCATTCTGACCACACGTCCACGTTCAAGGGTGAATATTGGGAAACAAGGGCTATCCAGTGAAGACAGGGTTCCTTACATCTGTGCAAATATAGAGAAACACATGAGGGAAAATCTGATCAACTCGAGCAGGGCACAGGGTTTCTAAAGATGCTGTTCGGGTGTCTTGTTAGATCTGATGAGGACCTTCATTATTCGCCACCAAGGGCCTCATGTTATCGTAGAATCCCCACAGTGCAGAAGGCCATTAGGCCCATTGAGTCTGCACCGACCCTCTGAAAGAGAACTCCACCCAGGTCCAACCCCCCCCCCCCCCCCCCCCCACCATCCACTCTGCCCATCCTCGTAACCCCATAACCTGACCTGTATATCCCTGCACATTGAGAGGCAATTTAGAATGGCCAATCCACCTAACCCGCACGTCTTTGGATTCAGGACTGTGGGGGAAAACCAGAGCACCCGGAGTAAACCCACGCAGACACGGGGAGAACATGCAAATTCCATACAGTTACTCATGGTTAGAATTGAACCCGGGTTCCTGGCGCTGTGAGGCAGCAATGCTAACTGCTATGCCACCATGTCGCATTGTGGCATGCCACCAAGGTGGTATGCTGTTTTCTGCACTACCTGAGGGGAGAAGCCGATGAAGCCATTCTGGATTCACTACCTTTCTGAGGATTAGGATTTGGAAAGGGTTGCTGACTTATCAGAACATAGTGAAGACGCTGAGGAACAGCAGATCAGGTGTAATGAGAGACATACAAGGGGACTCGTACACATACATATGAACCATCCTTACACACAAGCGCAAGCAAATAAATCTTCTCCCTTGATGTGACCATCAATTCACTAGACACACGATTGGAAGTAAACTGTGGTTTTAATAGTCTTACAACTAAGCCAGCCTGCGACCAGAGGAACTGAGAGCAGTGCTTACGGCTGCAGCACTTTATACTTCCGGTTAGTGGGAGGAGCCATGGGCGGAGCCAAGGGTGGAGCCCAATACAAACTCCTCATCTCCCCCTATGGGCAGAGCCGCACAATGGCTCACAGACAGAACCCACAAGGACACAATACAACGCAAGGCAATACAGTGTGAATTACGATGCATATAATTCACCACATCCCTTCTAAAAACTCTGTTGCCTTTTCCTTGAATGTCCTTACCATCTCAGTGGACTCATTATGACATCTGCCCATGGCATGTAAATACATTGACCACGCGGATTGGGGTCCTCCCCATCATACCCTTCGCAAGAGCCATTAAACTTTTAATAAACGGGTAATAGATTCTTTATCTGCTGCAGCAGACAAGTATGATTAAGACAAGGTAAACAGCGAAGTGACATTGAACCATAGATATAGCCCTCCGAAACCCAAGTACAACTGGGGACTCTCTCAGTTGCCTGCAGGTACTCCTCCAACATTGTCAGCTGAGAGGGAGGCAGGCTGCTGCCCTTTCTGCTCTATGCCTTTTGATGTGTGTGATAGTCAGCCTCTGATTGTCTGAGGCCTTGTGGGTCTCAGAATGCAGCCCACCTCCATTGCAGGCTCCAGAGTCACCACTGTCATCATGGCTCCCTGAAGCATTGCTATCATCCAGGAGACCATCACACACCCGACTTGCACTTTGTAGATGATGGATCGGCTTTGGGAGCCGGGGGGGGGTGAATTACTCTACAGCTCTTGTAGTCACAGTATTTCCATGTCTTGTCAAGTTAAGTACCTGCGGTGACCAATGATAACCTGTGTGATGTTGATGGTGGGGTTTCAGTGATGGTAATGCTGTTGAGTGTCAGGATGTGGTTGACGATCAAGGGTGGGATTCTCCGGTACCCCAGCCGCGTGTTTCTCAGCAATGCGCCAATCGCTGGCAGCGGGATTCTCTACTCATTGAATCATAGAATTGCTACAGTGCAAAAGGAGGCCATTCAGCCCATTGAGTTTGCACTGACCCTTCAAAAGACCATCCTATTTAGGCCCAATTCCCCCCCCCCCTATTCCTGCAACCACACCCTCAGGGCAATTTAGCATGGCCCGTCCACATCTTTGGACTGTGGGAGGAAACTTGAGCACCTGGAGGAGAAAGTGCGAACTTCACACAGACAGACAACCAAGGCCGGAATTGAACCAGGGTCCCTGGCGCTGTGAGGCAGTAGTGCTAACCACCATTCGCTGCCAAAGTTCCCCCCTCCACTGGCAAGCTCCCCACTCCTGCACTGATGTGCAAGCACAGCCCGGGCATTTCCCTCTCTGCCCCCCCCCCCCCCTCCCCCAGGGGCCATACTCACCTTGGTACTCCTAGTGGGATCCCCTCGACTGAATCCCATTATTTTGAAGCTTTTGTAAACCCGTTAGTGAGTTTTGAATATTTAGTGATGTGGATTTTAAAAATTATTTCATGGGATGTGAGCGTCACTGGCTGGGATAGCATTTACTGCTTATCCCTAATTACCCTTCAATTGAGTGGCTTGCTGGGCCATTTCAGGGAGTATTTAAAAGTCAACCACATTGCTGTGGAGGTCAGGTAAGGACGGCAGATTTCCTTCCCTAAAGGTCATTACTGAACCATTTGGCTTTTTACAACAATTGACAATGGTTATATGGTCATCATTAGACTTTTAATTCCAGATCTTTTAATTGACATCAAATTGCACCATCTTCTGTCGTGGGATTTGAACACGGGAACCTGGAGATTCATTGTCATTGGATTTATAATCCAGTGACAGTACCACTACGCCATTGCCTCTAATCTGGCGGGGAGGCCTGTTCATCATCTTAAAATTTATTCAAATACATTTAAATGAGGTTTAATTACATCATCAGCGAGGGACGGGGAAAATCGGGAAACAAGTGCCGGGATACACCGGCTGTTGAGATTCACTTTCCCACCTCCAGCACACCTGGTTTTCCCAGCTCCAAGAATGATTTCACGAAAATAGGGACGTGGGATATTTTTTTAAAAGTTATTACGAACACAGTGTTAAAATATCTTTACCATTAGACCAGAAAATAGTTTACAATTACCCCTGAAATAGTGCTACTCAATCGAGTGAATAGACTATCCTTAACTGCTATCTTTATTCCCTCTTAAGCAACAAAAAAAACAATCTCCAGCTCTCAAT
>NC_052158.1:8150169-8177496 GCF_902713615.1 Scyliorhinus canicula
CCCTCTCCCTCCCCCCTCCTCCCCTCTCTCCCCCCCCCCGTTCCCCCCCTCTCCCTCCCCCCTCCCCCCTCTCTCCCCCCCCCGTTCCCCCTCTCTTCCTCCCCTCTCTCCCCCCCCCGGGTTGCTGCTGTTGCTGACCTAGTACCTCATCGTTGAGTCAGAAAGTTGAGGAAAGGTTGCACCTACTAAAGAACCCTTGTACCGACCCCCTCAGGGCGAATTAACCCTCTCCAGCTGAATGAATCCCGCCATGTCATTAATCCAGGTCTCCACGCTCGGAGGTCTCGCATCCTTCCACTGCAGCAAGATCCTCCGCCGGGTACTAGGGACGCAAAGGTCAAAACATCGGCCTCTTCGCCTCCTGCACTCCCGGCTCCACCCCAACCCCAAATATCGCGAGACCTCAACCTGGCTTGACCCTGGATCCCACCACCCTCGACGCCGTCCTCGCCACCCCCTTCCAGAACTCCTCCAGTGCCGGGCATGCCCAGAACATATGGGCATGGTTCGCTGGATCCCCGATCACCTGACGCACCTGTCTTCACCCCAAAGAACTACTCATCCTAGATCTGGACATGTGGGCCCGGTACAGCACCTTAAACTGGATGAGACTAAGCCTCCACATGAAGAGGAGGAGTTCACCCTCTTCAGGTCGTCCGCCATGTCCCCTCCTCAATCTGCTCCCCAAGCTCCACCTCCCACTTAGCCTTCAGCTCCTCTACCAACGCCCCCACCTACTGCATTACCTGGTAGATGTCAGACACCTTCCCATCCCGACCCACACCCCCAAAAGCACCCTATCCCTTACCCCACGGGGGCAGCAAAGGGAACCCCTCCACCTGTCGCCTAGCAAACGCCTTGACCTGAAGGTACCTAAACATATTCCCGGGAGGAGCTCAAACTTCTCCTCCAGTTCACCAAGGCTCGCGAACCTCCCGTCAATAAACAGGTCTCCCAACTTCCTAATGCCCGCCCTGTGCCAACCCAGGAACCCGCCATCCATGTTCCCTGGGACAAACCGGTGTTCCCCCTCAGCGGGGCCTCCACCGAGCCCCCACTTCCCCCGTGTCGCCTCCACTGCCCCCAAATTTTGAGGGTAGCCGCCACCACCGGGCTCGTAGTGTACCTCTTGGGGGAGTGGCAGTGCCGTTACCAGTGCCTTCAGGCTCGTGCCTCACAGGACGCCATCTCCATCCGTTTCCATGCTGCCCCCTCTCCATCCATTACCCACTTATGTACCATCGAGACGTTAGCCGCCCAATAGTACCCAGAGAGGTTGGGCAGCGCCAGCCCCCTCTCCCTGCCCCGCTCCAAAAAGGACCCTCCTTACCCCTCGGACTCCCCGTGCGCCCAACAAATCCAGAATGCTGCCATTCACCCTCCCTAAAAAGGCCCTCGGAACGAAAATGGGAAGGCACTGAAACAAAACAAAAAACCTCGGGAGCACCGTCATTTTAACGGACCTGTACTCTACCCGCCAACGACAGCGGCAGCATTGTCCCACCTTTTAAATTCCTCCTCATCTGCTCCACCAACCTAGTAAAATTGAGCTTGCGCAGAGTCCCCCAGCCTCCTAGCCACCTGAACCCCCAGGTACCTAAACTCCTCACTGCCCTCTTTAGCGGGAGCCTACCAATCCCCTCCTCCTGATCTCCCGGGTGTACGACAAACAATTCACTCTTGCCCAGGTTCCATTTATATCCCGAGAAACTCCCGAACTCAGCAAGAATCTCCATCACCTCCGGCATTCCCTCCACCGGGTCTGCTACATACAACAGCAAGTCATCTGCATACAGCGACACTCGGTGCTCCTCCCCACCTCGCACCAAACCCCTCCCACCTCCTCGACTCCCTGAGAGCCATGGCAAGAGGCACAATTGCCAGCGCGAAAAGCAAGAGGGACAGGGGGCACCCCTGCCTCGTCCCACGGTGGAGCCTAAAGTACTCGGACCTCCTCCCATTTGTCGCTACAGTCGCCACCGGGGCCTCATACAGCAACCTCACCCATTTAATAAACCCCACCCCAAATCCGAACCTCTCCAACACCTCCCACACGTACCCCCACTCAACCCCTGTCAAAGGCCCTCTCAGCGTCCAATGTCACAACAATCTCCGCCTCTCCTTCTGCTGCCGGCATCATTATCACATTTAGCAGCCTTCGCACGTTAGTGTTCAGCTGCCTCCCCCTTCACAAAACCCGTCTGATCTTCATGTACCACCCCCGGCACCCAGTCCTCTTCTAGTGGCCACGATCTTCGCCAGAAACTTGGCGTCTACATTCAGCCATGAAATCGGCCGTATGATCCGCACTGCAAGGGGTCCTTATCACGCTTCAGGATCAGGGAGATTAGCGCCCGAGACATCGTCAGGGGCAGAACACCCTCCTCCCATGCCTTCGTTGAAGGTCCAAACCAACAGGGGGCCCAACAGGTCCGCGTATTTCTTATAAATTCAACCGGGAACCCATCCGGTCCTGGCGCCTTCCCCGACTGCATGTGGCCAATCCCACTGACCAGCCTCCAACTCGATCGGCACCCCCAGTCCCTCCACCTGCTCCTCCTGCACCCTTGGAAATCGGAGCCTGTCCAAAAAACTCTCCATTCCCCCTCCCACCGCCGGCGGCTCCGACCGGTACAGTTCCCTATAAAAGTCCCTAAAGACCTCTGACCTCTGCCCCTGCCGCACCACATTCCCACCCTATCCTTCACTCCACCAATCTCCCTAGCCGCGTCCCGCTTGCAAAGCTGATGCACCAGCATCCTGCTCGCCTTCTCTCCATACTCATAGACCGCTCCCTGCGCCTTCCTCCACTGTGTCTCCGCCTTTCTGATGGTCAATAAATCAAACTTGGCCTGCAAGCTACGCCGCTCCCCCAGCAATCTCTCCTCAGGGGCCTCCGCGTACCTCCTATCCACACTCAACAGCTACTCCACCAGTCTCCCCTTCTCCCTATGGGCTCGGATGGAGATCAGCTCCCCCTAATCACTGCCGTCAGAGCCTCCCACACCATCCCCACCTTGACCTCCCCAGTATCATTGACCTCGAGGTACCTCTCGATACATCCCCGAACCCTCCTACACACCTCCTCATCAGCCACACAACCCCACGTCCTGACGCCAAAGCGAGTGCTGGTCCCGCACCTCCCCCATCATCCACATCCACCCAACGCGGAGCATGGTCCGAAATCGCGATAGTCAAATATTCGGCCTCCTCCACCCTCGGGACCATGTCCCCTACTCAAAACAAAGAAATCAATATGGGAATAAACCCTGTGCACATGGGAGAAAAGGAGTACACCAGAGCCCTCGGCCCTCCCGACACCTCCAGGGATCCACTCCTCCATCTGGTCCATAAACCCCCTCAACACCTTGGCCCACTGCCGGCCTCCTGCCTGTCCTTGAACTAGAACGATCCAGTAGGGGATCCAGCACCGGTTTGAAGTCCCCCACCCACCATGATCAAGCCCCCCACCTCCAGGCCAGGAATGCGGCCCAACATACGCCTCATGAAACCAGCATCATCCCAATTTGGGGCGTACAACATTAACCAAACACCCCCTCTCCCCATGCAGGCTTACCGCTCACCATCACATATCTGCCGCCACTATCAGGCACAACCCTCAGATGCCTCAAACGCCATCCTCTTCCCCACCAGATTCGCCACCCCCCCGGTACTTCGAGTCAAGCCTTGAGTGAAAAACCTGCCCCACCCACCCCTCCTCAGACGGGACCTGGTCGCACCTTCAGGTGGGTCTCATGAAGCATGGCCAGTCCGCCTTCAGCCCTTCAGATGCGGAAAACACCGGGCCCGGCTAACCGGCCCATTCAACCCCTCCCGTTCCAACGCAATCAGCAGATCAGGGGGCACCCCGCCCCCCTCGACTAGCCATAGCCCATCGATCTGCTCGCCCCTGGCCAGCACCATTCGGCCGTTCCCACGGCGATAGAACCTCACCCCGACCCCACTGACCCACACCAACTCCTCCCTGGCCAATCCAGCAGCAACCAGTATCCCCCCCCCCCCTCCCCCCCAAGGCCCCTCCTAGCCGCGACTCTTCCTCCACTGTACTCCCGTGAGCCAACTAACTTCTGCTGACCCCGCAGCTCCCGCTCTAACTCCGACCCCTCCCGAAATGAGGTCCCCCCGCCTCCCCCTGCACAGCTCCTTGGCACCGCTTCAGCGCGGGAAACCCGGTCTAATAACCACCCCCTCACCACCCAGCTCCCACCCCCCCTCGTCCGCAGCACTGGAAACCAGAGAAAAGCCCGCGCTTTCACACTGCCCCACCCCACCAATGCAGCTCCCAAACCGTAGTCCCCAACCCAACCACCAACTCCATACAAACAAAGACACAGATCAACCACAAACCCCAGTACCCCCCTTAGAACACAAACCCATAACCCACATCGTCCGAAAGCGAGAGAAAAAACAGAAACAACGGAATAACCCGCTACAGCATAAAAAATGATACAAAAATAGAGAAACTCCCACAGCCCCCAATCTCTAGTTCGAGTCCAACTTTTCAGCCTGCACAAAGGCCCACGCTTCCTCCGGGGACTCAAAATAGTAATGCCGGTCCTTGTAGGTGACCCACAGGTGCACCAGGCGGCAGGATGCCGAACTTCACTGCTTTCTGTGGAGCAACCGCTGAGATACGCACTACGAATTCTCCCACTTACTACTCCTCACCTTCTTGGCCCATCGGTGAACACACTCCCGGTCGCTGAACCGATGGAACCGCACCAGCACGCCCGTGGGGGTTCATTCGCCTTCGGCCGCCTGGCCAGTACTCTATGGGCCCCCTCCAGCTCCAGGAGCAGATGGAAGGATCCTGCCCCCACCAGCGAGTTCAACATCACGGCCACATAGGCCGGCAGGTCCGACCCCTCCAGCCCCTCCATCGAGGCCCAGGATCCGCAGGTTCTTCCTCCGTGACCGAAGATCCATCTCCTCGAACCGATTTTGCCACTTTTTTTGAAGCGCCTCGTGTATCTCCACCTTCCCCACGAGGGCCGAAACCTCCTCCTCGCGCTCAGAGGCCTGCTGCTGCAACTCCAGTATAGCTGCACCCTGGATTGTCTGGGTCTCCAGCAGCTTACTCGTCATCCCTTCAGGGATTCCAACAACTCCCCTTTCAGCTCCGTGAAATAGCGCAGAAGGGGCCGCCTGCTGCTCCTCAGCCCACTGCCTCCACTCCTCAGGGGCTCCACCGGCCGCCTTTTGTCCACCTTCCCCTGCTTTTCCAGGGGAGCTGCTGCCGTTTTTCTCCTCGCCCCACTTCGAGTCCGCACCATATATCCCGGGGGTTTTGCTCCAGACCCCTTTATCCACCGGGAATCGTGAATCAGCGCCATTTGGGGCCCTTAAAAGAGCCCACAAGTCCTATTAAAGCGGGAGCTGCCGTACGTGTGGCTTAGCTCCGCATAGCCGCAACCGGAAGTCCCCAAAAGCGTGATTTTCACACAACGGCATTAACACTGACATCCCCTCTGTCCTAAAATTACTCCTCAGCTGGTTCCAGATCTTCAACATGGACTGCACCACAGGACTCTCTGAGTATCTGCTTGACACCATCATCACTCCGCCATCATCGTAGCCCTTAAGCTGGACTCTTTACAGGATTCCTCCTCCATCCTAACCCATTCAACCCCCTCTCCCTCCCACCATCGCCTCACCTTCTCCATGTTCGCCGCCTAATAGTAATGTAGCAGGTTCAACAATGCCAACCCCCCCGCTGCCTCTGCTTCTGTAACAAGGTTGTCTTAACCTTCCCTGCCCATACAAAGTGTGAAATAATTGTATCCAGTTTTGAAAAGAAACCGTTCGGTATGAAGATTGGGAGTGAATGGAATATGAACAGGAACCTCGGCAGAATGTTCATCTTCACCACTTGGACCCTCCCTGCCAAAGTCAAGTGCAGCTTGTCCCACCTCTTGAGATCCTCCCTTACTTCCTCCAAATTCCATTTGTGAAGTATCGCCCATTCCCTCGCTACCTCAATTCCAGGTTTCTATAACCTGTCACTGGCCATCTGAATGGCACCCCCCCCCCCCAAATCGGCTTGCTGACCCAACACATTCACCGGGAACACTTCGCTTTTCCCTAAATTCAACTTATACCCCGAGAACGTCCCAAGCTTCCCCAACAAGCCCATGATCCTCTCCATGCTCTCCACCGGGTCCAAGTCATATAATTGTAGGTCGTCCTCATAGTCCGACATCGATGCTCCTTCGTCCCCTCGTAATCCCTCGCCACTCTGCCAACCCCTAAGAGAGATTGCCAGAGGCTCAATAGCCAGCACGAACAGCAGTGGTGACAGCGGGCACCCATGTCATTGGTCCACACACTTGGCCTCGGTGCCACATAAAGCAGGCGCACCCATGCCACAAACTTCGGCCCAAATCCAAACCTTCCCAGGGTCTCAAACAGGTACCACCATTCCATCCGGTCGAATGCCTTCTCCGCATCCATGGACATCACTACCTTCCGGCACCTGAGCTCTCGATGGGGTCATAATCATATTACCAGCCTCCTTATATTGCTAGAAAGCTGCCTGCCCTTTACAAAGCCTGTTTTGTCCTCCACAACCACCCCCGCGACACACCCTTCCATCCTTCCACCACCAACTTAGCCAGCACTTTCACGTCTGTATTTAACAGCGATATGGGCCTATACAACCCATATTCCAACAGGTTCCTTCCTCTTTTATGGTATTAAGGTGATCGTTGCCTGTGTCACTATCTCCGGCAACTACCCCCTCTACAATGCCTCATTAAATGCCCCCAAGAGATGTGGTGCCAGGTCCATCACAAACTCCTCATAAAATTCTGCTGGGTAGCCATTGGGCCCTGGGGCCTTTCCTGACTCTTAATCCTTATACTTTCCACTACTCTCCCTCAGCCCCAGGGGCCTCCGATCGCGCCAGCCTCTTCTCTTCCTCTAAACTCTGGAATCATAGAATTTCATAGAATTTACAGTACAGAAGGAGGCCATTCAGCCCATCGAGTCTGCACCGGCCCTCACAAAGAGCACCCCTACTGAAGCCCACGTAACTCCCCTATCCCCATAACCTAATAAACCCACTTAACATTTTTTGGACACTAAGGGCAATTTAGCATGGCCAATCCACCTAACCTGCACGTCTTGGACTGTTGGAGGAAACCGGAGCACCCGGAGGAAAACCCATGCAGAGACTGGGAGAACGTGCAGACTCCACACAGATAGTGACCCAGCTGGGAATCGAACCTGGGACCCTGGAGCTGTGAAGTATCTGTGCTCACCACTATGCTACCGTGCTGGAAACTCCAGTTCATTTCAGAACCGTCCCACGTCCCACTCTTTGTCCTCCGAGTCCGCCCTGTACAGCTCCTTGTAGTAATCCCTAAACTCCTCGTTTATATTCCCCAGCTCCGACACCACATCCCTTGCGCCAGTCCATATCTTCAATATTTCCCTGGATGTGGCCTGCCCCCGTAGCTGATGTGCTAACATTCGACTCGCCTTCTCCCCGTATTCATGCTGCACCCCCCCCCCCCCCTTGCCCTACCCAGCTGTCCTATCATCCTCCCCGTTGGTAGCCTATCAAATTATCCCCCATCCCTGTAATTTTTTTCTCCTCGCCAATCCCTTTGTGGTGGGCACCCTCGAGTACTCCCTGATGTGTTGGGTATGCTGGGACAGCGAGGACTGCGTTTACCAGAGCAGGAAGAAAGACAGGCTACCAACACTTGTAGAAGTACAACTCTATTTTATTTAACTATGAGCTGTTAAACATACTTGCACTGTAGGTTGACACTATGTTAGGTTGACTGGAGACCTGAGGCTAACCTGACCAGACTATACCGCTAGCACATGGTAGATGTTCGTGTTGCTGATCGTGGGCTCTGGCTGTCTCAGAGGCTGCACCTCGAGAGATCGGGAAAACTAGTGCCCTGTGGCTTTATAGTGGCCGTGTCCTGTCTGGTGATTGGCTGCTGTGTTCTATGTGTTGATTGGTCTTTCAGTGTGTCAGTCAGTGTCCGTCTATGCACCACCATATACTTGTGTGCATATTATGGCACTCCCTATCTACCTCCACTATCTCGTTCATTGGACGCTCATATTCCTCCCTCCTTTCCGAATCCGCAAGTGCTTTGAACAAGTTAACCTCCCCTCGGACCACCACTTTTAGCGCTTCCCAAAAGGTGGCCGCCGACACCTCCCCATTTTAGATTAATTCTACATAGTCTTTAATCACAGTCCGCACTTTGTCACAAAACCCTCTGTCTGCCAACAATCCCAAATCCACTCCACCCTGGACTCTGCTCCCGACCCGATCTAAGCCAAATCTCCAACCAGTTGGGCGCATGGTCCCCGCTACAGTCCCCCATCTTCCCCTTTTGGTTCTCCCCCAGTTAATGTCACCCTGTACATGGCCCTTTCTCCGCCCTGACCATAGTTGTTCTCCAACCTCGCCTCATCGGATCACCCTCCCTTCCCCCAACACACTCCACCTTGGCCCCTCCCCCTAAACGGCCACCTCTCTCGGCCTTCTCCTCATCTCACTTTGTAAAAACAAACTTTTTCTCAGTCTGTTATCAACACTTTTATCTCCCTATTTCTCACCTTTCTTTCCTCTCCTGCTCTGAAACTGCTGACTTTTGCCGGTTTATATTTTTATAGACAGACAATATTTCAATCTGGTAACGATTTTTCACAGAGTGGTTGACAACCTTTTTACCTGAAGTGTCTTTTTTTTTTAAAGTTGCCAATAATAAAAACTATTATAGATATGGGATGAAAATTCAGCATTTAAAAAAAATACTGGAAAATTGCAACATGCCTTTGGTAGAATGTATAATTTGCATTAAAAAGTAACAAAATATATGTACTGAATTCATGTATTAATTGAAAAAAACACAAATTTAAATAGACCTAACTCCGGATTATCATGTTTTTTGACGTTCCTTGAAATATCATTTCATCAGTAAAGACATCTTTCAAATAAACTTTAATTTTAAATGCCTTGAATTAAGGCTATTTTTCAGTAATTCATATTGTGATAAAAAATTCTTCTAATAGCACATAAACGATAATAATAAATGACCTAGACTACACAAGAAACATTGTAACTCGGTTCATCTGGAAAATACATCCAGTGATTTTCACTGCAGTAAAGAGGCAGGATCACAACACACATCAGAATGAGAATCTGACACTAACAGGAGCTGGTGATTGTCTGACTAATTACTGGAAACATATTTGAGCATTCTGATACTAGATATTGTTGGAACATGTATGTGCTGCTGGGATTAGAGTAATCAAATTTTTCTTAATTTAAAAAAAAATATTCTTCCTTCTTAACCTGTTAATCTATAATAAGTTTCTGCAATCATGTAAAATCTGTAATTTTAATTTTGTAATCAGGGGTAGAAACAAACTAACGCCAATATATGTAAAGAAGATTGAGTGACTATTTGGTTCCCCTGTAATTTGTGGTCAAATTGAACTAAAACAAAACAAAAAGACATACAATGCATTAGCTTTGTTGTCATATTTATAAATAACTGATCATAAAAGATAAAAAATGTAAATGTATTTTAGTAAACTTGTAATCATTCCAAAACCAACATTCATTGTAGTTTGTGAACATTTTAGCACAAAACTCTTACCACATTCTATGAAAGCTCTCCGAAGTTCCAGCTCTGGAAGATATAAAATCATTACCATATTAGAAACTATAATTTAATTCATCAGCTGCTTTCACTGAAATAATTTGAATAGATATGATGATTTTTCAATTAAAGTCACTTTTTACCAGCATATCAAACGTTTATCATCTCTAAGTGTTTCAGTGATAGACTGTGCTACAGTTCAGGGACTGCAGTGGTATAATGTGGAATTGGTTTATTTCTAGGAAGGGTGAAGCGGGAGGAGGAAGAATAAATTAAAACAACAGAACGTTTCTGCACACAAGAAAATACTGAGGAATCTGAAATAAAAACAGAAAATGCTGGGAAATCTCAACAGGGTGGGCAGCATCTCGAGAGAGAGAACACAGATAACATTTTGAGTCTGGATGACTTTTCTCCAGAGCTCTGAAGAAGAGTCAGACAGTCTCGGAATTTAACTCTATTTTCTCTCTCCACAGATGCTGCCAGAACTTTTATGGATTTGGAAAGAAAGGATAATGTTTGAAAAAGAAAATGAAATAGTACACGCAGTACTATTAAAAGTCTACTTAAAAAGTAGACAATAAAACATGAGTTGCTATAAAAATACAACAAAAAGAAAATGCAGGGAGTGCATCAGTCATTGGAGGGTCATGATCCTGAAAATGAGGGAAAGACACCAGGAAATAATATATCAAGAACTGGGAGACAGGTGAGGATAATAGATGAGAATTAACAGCTTACAGATGAAGAATTTCTTCATCTATCTGTGGTAAAATTATGGAATTAAATGTGAAACACCAAGCAGGCCTTATAAAAGATAAAGATAAGAGAATAAAGATTATGGAGTATCAGGAAATGGTCAATATGATACCTGAATTGTCTCTGCCAATTCTTGCAAGTAAAGATTGTGGGAAAATTTCAAATGCAGTCTAACTAAAACAGGCACAATATATTATGCGATACAAATTGTAATCAAGTAGGAAATAAGTAACAAAACAGATGAAGCCCTATTTAATATTATAGGGAGCTTCAGCATCATTGGCTGCCCGCGTGTGAGGGTGCTGTTTATGCCCTTTGTCTTCATGTGGCTGAGAAGGCTGATTCTCAACCTGCAGATCTTTGGAACCATGGGACAGGATGTCCCCTAATGGGATGCCGAGTGCTGTATTTGCTTCTTTTCCTTTACCTCCCCTGCTCTTATCACAAAGGGATACAAAGCACGATGAAGTTTGATGGATAAGTTGTTGCCATTCTGACAGGATTGGTACCAAGCTCCTCTCTGTAATTAAGATCAAAGACCCTCCCACCAGACTCCCATCAGAGCCCCCCACCCTCAATCAGTCACTCCTGCTTAGAACTAAAGAGCACTTCAGGCAGGGACAGTGAAAAGAATCACTGTCTTTTCACTCACCGATCCCTTACAGCTGGTGCCTCAGGCAGATGTTGAGAAAATAGCAACTGTGACTTCAGAGAGAGGAAAAACAACATCACAAGGCTTTAAGCCCCCTCAGAACCTTTGATCTGCAAGAATCATGGAATTATAGAATCCCGACAGTTCAGAAGGAGGCCATTCGCCCCATCAAGTCTCACCAACCCTCTGAAAGAACACCCGACTGAGACCCAAATCCCACACTATCCCTGTAACCCCACCTAGGGCCAATTTAGCAGAACCAATCCACCTAACCTGGACATCTTTGGAGAGGAATAGCTTTTACGAGGCTGTAACATCTGGATTGTTTATTTTAATTTCCCTTTAGCTTCAATAAATCTCTAGCAATCTTTGTAAAAATCGAGAGTTAAGTGCTTTCACATCCTCTTTTTCTCAGTAGATTGTACCTAACTGCTTTCGGTGTGGTCATGAGCTGTCAATCATAGGCAGCAGCTGCAATGTATAGGTGAGTGAAAAAGCATTGATTTATTCACAGTTTCTGCCTGGACTGCACTTTAGCTTCCAGGCAGGGGTGACTGATGGGAGGCGATTTTTGATATGTGGTGGGGGTCTGTTTTTGGGGTGGGTTCTCTAATATGGGGGAGGTTCTGTGATGTGAGGAGCTGGTCTGAAGGGGGATCAGTAGGAGCTCTCCTGGGGTGTCTGGGGGAAAGGTCAGATGGGGGATCTGGTGGGGGTCCGATTCAAAGGTTGGTGGGGAGGTCTGAGAGGAGCTCGCTGGGGGGGGGGGATTTGTCACCCTCATGTATGCGTACTATGTGTGGGGGGGTGGGGGTGTAGGATACCACTCCTTGTCAGCAGTGGATGGCGTATGATTTGTGTTGCAGGATCGGGGAGGCATCCTCCAGACTTTGCCATCGGGACACCTGCACAAAATGAATTGCTTGTGGGCGCACTCTTACCACCGGCGCTAGCAGAAGCAATTCAGCCCAGTGGGAGATCATGGGCAGGATTCTCCATCCAACAATGCCAGAATCGTGAAACAGGTTTTGGTGGAGAATCGCGTGTGAGGGGAAAATTGTGGCCAGCACCGGGGGCCTGACAGAATGCCCTGCTCCGGAGTCTTGACAGTGGCATCAGTGCATTCTACTCCGCACGTACAGTAAACGTCATTGGCATATCATTAACGGGCCTGACCCGGTTTTCTGTGGGGCCTCCGTGATGGTCTGCCTCTGCAAGGAGGAATTACCAATGGCGAGTTTCATTTGCTGACGACAGGCACCATGGCTGCTGAGGGAGAGAGGAGGTACGACATGCAGAGGTGTAACCGTGGGTTAGGGGCAGGGGGGAACAGCGGGGGTGATGGGGATGACCAGGGGATTGGCCATGGGATCTGGGTGAATCCCCGGGATCGGGGTGTCCAGGCATGGACCGCCATTGATGAAGCCTGCAAGGCAGCCATCTTGCTGGACACCCTGATGACTGCCCTCCATAGCCCATGGCTACGCAGAGGGACTCTGGCCATATGAGTGTCCCACCCCACCACGCCCACGCCCCTCCCCCGTCCACCCCACCAATTCCCCCCTCCCCCCACAAAGTTCCTGTCACTGGGGCCAGTACAGGGGCCAGTGGCCCCATGGTGCCAGACACTGATGGGGTCAAGGGTGCGGTGCAAAGGGTAGAGTGCCAGCGGAAATGGCCGATGGTGGGTATGAGGATGGGGTGGGGGCGTGGGGAGGGGGGGGGGGGGGGAAAGAACATGCAGGGTTAGGGGCTGCAGCTCAGGCTGGGGCCACCGTTTTGCTCGTTGGGCCTGGTCGGCCATGGGGGTATGCACCATGCTAACTTGTCTGCCTTTAAACCCCTGCAGATAATGGCTATCGGAATCCAACCAGGGGTGGTGGCCTCTATCCTAGCTGCCACAGCCCTGGGGGCCAGGAGCTGCTCGAGGGGGACCCTGCAGTGGCAGAGCGCGCCTCCCAGAAATATCAGTCGGTACATCAGGAGTGGAGGCAGCCTGCTGAGGCCTCTTCCCTGCGACATGGGTCCCCTTTGGTGGCCGTCCTCTGGAGCGACTGGCCTGGATAGGCTTGGCAGTCGCTCGGGTGTCCCAGGTGGCATGTTGCCACCCTGTTCTGCCCGCTGACCATCGGTAGATTCAAGGGCAGGAGGGGGAGAGTCCGAGGTGCTCTGGTGTTCCAGCACTACTCCTGCGGGAGTCACCAGCATGGGGCCCATCACCTCCCCCTACCTCAGGGTGCCCAATGGCCCGTGGACTACTTCCTGGACTTGAGGTACAACCGGAGCTAGCCCCTGAGGCCCCCTCACCACCTGATGCTGCCAGTCCAGTAGGCCCACTCCCATCTCGATCAGGGTCTCAATTCACACGGCTGTGGAGCACAGGGAGTGGGCTACCTCCCTCTGGGACCCTACCACATCACCCAGTCAGTGTGCCACCTCCCTCTGTGGCTGGCTTAGGTTGGCCAATGCCCAGGCAATGCCGCCGATGTCCTCAGCCTTGACCCGCTGTGACTGGGCCAAGCTCTGGAGCGCTGCGGTAATGTCCAGGTGGCTTGTAGATGGCTGCTTGTGACAGGACAGCCTTGTCGTGTGTCTCGGTCACTGCCCGCACAGAGTGCCCCATGTCTTGGACATCCTGACCCACGATTGATACTGTTGTGTTAATACTACTTCGGATAACACAGGCTGCTACTTGATGCAGTTTTAACTAAAGGATGCTCCAGACTATGAAATTAGTTTGATGTGTTTATTGAACTATTAGCACAGTTCTCAAATGAATTTGACTCTTTGCTAATCTAACTGTAGTAACTCAGTCTGACTGTGTCCTGACTGCCCATTTGTTCTGTCCTATTCTGAGTATTCATTGGTTGCATGTTTGCATATTATGACATCTCCCTCTTTTTTAAAAAGATGTATATACATGTGAATGTGTCTGTCTAATGTGACTGACCGAGGAATACAGAACTTTGCCAAATTCAGGTAAGATTCTCCCCTCTGTTTTTTACTTCAATGTGATCAGCTTTTCTCACCGTCTCTCCCGAAACATTTAACATTGAAATAAATCTAATCGTGTTTCCACATTTCACTAGTATAATTCTGTGATCCTGAAATTCTTCTGGGTTGTTCCCATCTCTCGGTTGAACCTTTATGGAGACTGGGAGAATCGCAAAGGGATTTTCAAGCCTCTATCAATGTTGTCTTTTGTGTTTATTACACTGAGAATGTACCTTTAATTTGTTGACAGTGTTTCCAACTCCAATAAATCTCAGCAGAAATGCCACAAATTAGACAGCAAATGGTCACGAGTAATGGCACCAACCAATCAGGGCGTGCAGGGAAAACATCACCTGTGAAGTAAACACTAGTGAATTAGATAATGATTCTACCATTAAAATATGCCATGAGAATTCTTATTTTAGAATTTTCAATATTAGTGGAAGTTCCTGAAGTAGAACACACTCAGATCTTCTGGTAGCCTTCTGCCTTACTTCACACAAACACAGAATTGTTACGGTGCAGAAAGAGGCCATTTGACCCATGTTAGGATATCACACTAGTCCCCAACATTTGTTAGGATAGGTCCATAACCACTGTCTTCAACTTAAATGAGGCAATTATAATGGTATGAGGGAGGAGTTGTCTCAGGTGAGCTGGTAAACAAGCGAAGATACAGGTCAGTAGATGAGCAGCAGCAGATATTTAAACAGCTGGTCCAAAATGCTCAGCAGGAATTTATCCCAATCAAAAGGAGGCAGACAAAAGGTGGGTATCTATCGGTTACCTTAACTTTTTTCGTGAGGAAAATGCTTGATCATAATAATAATCTTTATTATTATGACAAGTAGGCTTACATTAACATTGAATGAAGTAACTGTGAAAACCCCTAGTCACCAAATTCCGGCACCTGTTCGGGTACACGGAGGGAGAATTCAGAATGTCCAAATGACCTAACAGCACATCTTTCGGGACTTGTGGGAGGAAATCGTAGCACCCGGAGGAAACCCACGCAGACACAGGGAGAATGTGCAGACCCAAGCCGGCGACAATCACCCAGGCCACTGTGGATAAACTATGCCAGGTTTTCAATACACACAGAATTCCTGAGTTATTGATATCCGATAGCGGCACGGCGTTTAAAGTGCAGAGCTCGTGGCTTTCGCCTGCACCAATGGGATTTGACATGTGGGGACTGCTCCCTACCACCCAGCTTCAAATGAACTGGCAGAAAGAGCGCTCCAAACATTTAAGCTGGACATGAAGAAGCTGGCAACTGGATCCTGGGACACTCGCTTGCCGCATTTTCATATTTTTAATCACAGGACACCACATGCCACGACGGGCGTCGCACCAGCAGAGCTCTTGGAGGTCCGTCGACTCCACACCTGCCTGAGCTTGGTAATCCCCGATCTAGGTGGGAGAGCATGCCGGAACCAGGGCCAGTCCAAGATCGGCACCTGTCACCGTCCACTGGCCCGCACATTCACCCCTGGTAACAGCATGCAGGTCTGTAACTTCAGGGATGGGGCCGTTTGGCAGCCACAGGGCCGGTATCCTACAACATCAGAGTGCAAGGACGGGAATCCAATCGCCATGTGGATCACCTTTGGAGCTGTGTGCCGGACATCCCTGAACAGCCTGCCCCTCCTGCGGTTCCAGCTCCAGCAGGATTGCCGCTGGCCCTTCCACCCCTATTGCCATCACCACCGGCCCAGTCCGAATTGTGGTCGAAGACAAAAGTCCCCCAACTGAGGATGCTCTGATGGTGGACAAGGATCCACTCAGAACTGAGTTGGAGACAGAGATGGACGCGCTAACCCATCCGATGGTCCTGCACCAGCAATGGCCGCCGGGCCGGATATGCTGCCTCGGCGTCGGCGGTCATCATGAAAGCGCCGCTCTCTGGTCTGGTACATGCCCCCCAGGGGGCATACCAGAGGGTCAACCCCGATCTAAACGGACCAGAGGCCTAGGACATGTTTTGATGGACATGGACACATCTCCAGACTTGAGGAGGGTGGGATGTTATAACCCCAGCGGAGATCACAGGATAGGAACCATCCAGTTTCCCTTGCCCGGGGCGCGTAGTTATTTTAATTATGGGTCCAACATGTGACATTTGACCTAAAATTTCAAAATTATCAAATTTGCTTAAAGATGGGTTTTTTAAATTAGAGAAACAACTGACCTTTCAGAAATTTGTACAAATTTTGGTATCACAAAGCATTCTGCCATTAATTGCATCACTTATAATGTGATGCAATTAATCTTTACACTTAAAATAAAACACCCTGCCTTATTTAATTATTCATTTTATTAGCTTTAAATAAATTGTATGGTTAAGGTACAGTATAATAAATATAAAACATTTGTATGATTAAAAAAGATTAACCAAAGCACAAATTATGGGTGTAAGCTTTAAAAAAAAAATTATAAACAGAGTTTACAACGTAAAGACTGGACACAAAAGAAATGGTTTCTCCATCCTACTGAAAACGCACAATGTGCCTTTGTAGCACGAGTGCAAAAGCTTCCTGGTTAATTTAAACAGTTTTAACATTTAAAAATAACACTAATCTACAAAAATAGTAAAGAATCTCTTAAGAAATCTTTAACTTACCTGTGATTCATTGATGATTTCCAAACCGCAGCGTAAACGGAAGAACAAGGTAAAACGCGGGACACAATGAGGTCTCATTCACAAATTTTAAAACTGTAGTAGTTCACGTGTTCTTACCTTGCGCACGTGGTAGGTCTATCCGGGTGCTGTGGAATCAGGTGATTTTTCCCTTTGTTAATTTCGCCGGTAGTGTCTTTGCCATGATCAAACATGGCAGACGTAAAGTTTTCTGGGACATCATTTAACATCATCAAAAAGGTAATTGCAATTTTTTTTGTTAAAAATGTGGGCTATATTTAATGTTTTATGTTGTAATGTGTGCTGCTAATGTATGTTTATTTTATACTAACAAGACTGACTTGCCAACGGAGTTTAAAATTTTTTTTACATAGCTTTTAAATTCGAGAGCCAACGTAAATAACTGGGCACTGAAATTTACGAAATTTGCATTTTATTCCAGCACAAAAATGATAGACAACATTTAAAATAAGGAAATGTAATACTTTCTAGAATTAACCATTATTGATAAAATTGTGATAAACAGAAAAATCACTCAAATTCATTAATGAGAATGAATTATACAGCCTTAAGAACAAAGAGACATTTCCATGTCTCTAAAAAAAATGTGAAAATGTGGGGGACACGAATGATAAAGTTATAAATTTGAATAAAATCATCTTCTGTTTTTCTTTGACCCGAGTACATTTGAATACCCAAGTATAATCCTCATAATAAAATTAATTTGGGTGGTGTGTGTGCACATGAATTTAGCATAAAATATGCATGAAATGTTAATACCCTTTAAAACCACTCTTGGCCTCCAAAAAAAAATAACTACCCGAATATGAACTTCCCCGGTAATGGGTGGGGCTTCCCATTAACAGGAGTGGCCCCTCGAGCATAAAAACCCTGACCTGGGAGCATGTTGGGAAAGGAAATCTTCCGGGGAGTGGTGGCGTTTGACTGTAACCAGTAATAAACATCTTTGTGCTTTTCTAAACAACTATTTATGCGTGACTGCTTATCTTAGATTTTTATTATTGTCACAAGTAGGCTTACATTAACACTGCAATAAGGTTACTGTGAAAATCCCGGATCTAACAATATACAAAGTGTCATGGGATAGTGGTAGACCAGAGGACTGAGAGGTTTTTAGGAACTGGCAGCAAAAGACTAAAAAGCTCATAAGAAGTATAAAATCAAAAAGAGTAAGAGTTTCAATGGATATATAAATAGGAAGCAGGAAGCTAAGGTAAATGTGGGACCTCTACTGAACGATGCTGGTGAATTAATAACATCATCAAAGAAATGGTGGATATGCTAAATACATTTTTTGCATCAGACTTCGCTGTGAAAGATAGTGAAAGTATCCCATAGATACCAGATGGGCTGATTTTAAATAATATGGTAGACTTCCAAAAATCCCAATCACAAGGAATAGAGTAGGAGAGAAACTCAAGGGGCTGAAGGCGGACAACTCGCCAGGACCCGATGAACTGCACACTTAGGATTTTAATGGCAGTGGCTGCAGAGAGAGTGGGCCCATTGATTGAAATTGTTCAGAACTCGCTAATTTCCAGTAGGGTACCAGAAGATTGGCAAGCAGCCAGTGTGACTCCCTTGCTCGAATAGGGAGAAAGGCAGAAGGTAGGGAACCAAAGGCCAGTTAGTTTAACATCTATTATTGGCAAGATGCTGGAGTCAATAGTCAAAGTGGAAATAGCTATCATTTAGGAAAGCTGAATATAATCAAACCTAGTCAACATGGTTTATGAAAGGTAAATCATGTTTGACAAATTTGCTCAAACTGTTTGAGGATGTTATGGGGAGAGTAGATAAAGGGGAACCTGTAGATAATTTTCTTCATTGTCACAAGTAGGCTTACATCAACACTGCACTGAAGTTACTGTGAAAAGCCCCCAGATGTAGTGTATTTAGATTTCCAAAAGGCATTTGACAAGGTGCCACAAAAGAGGCTGGTGCATAAAATCAACACTATCACTAACCTATCTCTTTTGCAGATTTAAAGATCCTCAGAGGCCCTTAGAATGGACCTGATGACCCGACTCATACGTTGAAGAGGCCCAAACTGGAAGTCCGCCCCGACCTCAATTTGGACCCGACCCTGGCCTCGGAGCACTGGACCTGGCCTAGGTACCGACACCAGCCCCCAGACTGCTCGATCAAGCCGCCGGAGCTACCAACCCGGCTCCCGCTACGAGACCCGCCCAGCGATTCGACCCAGAGAGGGTCCGCCCAGCGATCCGACCAAGAGGGACCCACCCAGCAAACCGACCCAGAGAGGTCCGCCCAGCGATCCGACCCAGAGAGGCCCCGCCCAGCGATCCGACCCAGAGAGGTCCGCCCAGCGATCCGACCCAGAGAGGTCCGCCCAGCGATCCGACCCAGAGAGGTCCGCCCAGCGATCCGACCCAGAGAGACCCGCCCAGCAAACCGACCCAGAGAGACCCGCCCAGCGATCCGACCCAGAGAGACCCGCCCAGCGATCCGACCCAGAGAGACCCGCCCAGCAAACCGACCCAGAGAGACCCGCCCAGCGATCCGACCCAGAGAGGCCCCGCCCAGCGATCCGACCCAGAGAGGTCCGCCCAGCGATCCGACCCAGAGAGACCCGCCCAGCGATCCGACCCAGAGAGGCCCCGCCCAGCGATCCGACCCAGAGAGGTCCGCCCAGCGATCCGACCCAGAGAGACCCGCCCAGCGATCCGACCCAGAGAGACCCACCCAGCAAACCGACCCAGAGAGACCCGCCCAGCAAACCGACCCAGAAAGGTCCGCCCAGCGATCCGACCCAGAGAGGTCCGCCCAGCGATCCGACCCAGAGAGACCCGCCCAGCAAACCGACCCAGAGAGGTCCGCCCAGCAATCCGACCCAGAGAGACCCGCCCAGCGATCCGACCCAGAGAGACCCACCCAGCGATCCGACCCAGAGAGGTCCACACAGCAAACCGACCCAGAGAGACCCGCCCAGCGATCCGACCCAGAGAGGTCCGCCCAGCGATCCGACCCAGAGAGACCTGCCCAGCGATCCGACCCAGAGAGACCCGCCCAGCGATCCGACCCAGAGAGACCCACCCAGCGATCCGACCCAGAGAGACCCGCCCAGCGATCCGACCCAGAGAGGCCCCGCCCAGCGATCCGACCCAGAGAGACCCGCCCAGCGATCCGACCCAGAGAGGCCCCGCCCAGCGATCCGACACAGAGAGACCCGCCCAGTGATCCGACCCAGAGAGACCCACCCAGCAAACCGACCCAGAGAGACCCGCCCAGCAAACCGACCCAGAGACGTCCGCCCAGCAAACCGACCCAGAGAGACCCGCCCAGCGATCCGACCCAGAGGGACCCACCCAGCAAACCGACCCAGAGAGACCCGCCCAGCGATCCGACCCAGAGAGGCTCCGCCCAGCGATCCGACCCAGAGAGACCCGCCCAGCGATCCGACCCAGAGAGACCCGCCCAGCGATCCGACCCAGAGAGGCCCCGCCCAGCGATCCGACCCAGAGAGACCCACCCAGCGATCCGACCCAGAGAGACCCGCCCAGCGATCCGACCCAGAGAGACACGCCCAGCGATCCGACCCAGAGAGACCCGCCCAGCGATCCGACCCAGAGAGACCCGCCCAGCGATCCGACCCAGAGAGACCCGCCCAGCGATCCGACCCAGAGAGACCCGCCCAGCGATCCGACCCAGAGAGACCCACCCAGCGATCCGACCCAGAGAGACCCGCCCAGCGATCCGACCCAGAGAGGTCCGCCCAGCGATCCGACCCAGAGAGACCCGCCCAGCGATCCGACCCAGAGAGACCCGCCCAGCGATCCGACCCAGAGAGACCCGCCCAGCAAACCGACCCAGAGAGACCCGCCCAGCGATCCGACCCAGAGAGACCCGCCCAGCGATCCGACACAGAGAGACCCGCCCAGCGATCCGACCCAGAGAGGCTCCGCCCAGCGATCCGACCCAGAGAGGCCCGCCCAGCGATCCGACCCAGAGAGGTCCGCCCAGCGATCCGACCCAGAGAGGTCCGCCCAGCGATCCGACCCAGAGAGACCCGCCCAGCGATCCGACCCAGAGAGACCCACCCAGCGATCCGACCCAGAGAGGTCCGCCCAGCAAACCGACCCAGAGAGACCCGCCCAGCGATCCGACCCAGAGAGCCCCGCCCAGCGATCCGACCCAGAGAGGTCCGCCCAGCGATCCGACCCAGAGAGACCCGCCCAGCGATCCGACCCAGAGAGACCCACCCAGCGATCCGACCCAGAGAGACCCGCCCAGCGATCCGACCCAGAGAGACCCGCCCAGCAAACCGACCCAGAGAGGTCCGCCCAGCAAACCGACCCAGAGAGGTCCGCCCAGCGATCCGACCCAGAGAGACCCACCCAGCGATCCGACCCAGAGAGACCCGCCCAGCGATCCGACCCAGAGAGACCCGCCCAGCGATCCGACCCAGAGAGACTCAGCCCAGCGATCCGACCCAGAGAGGCTCCGCCCAGCGATCCGACCCAGAGAGACCCGCCCAGCAAACCGACCCAGAGAGACCCGCCCAGCGATCCGACCCAGAGAGACTCCGCCCAGCGATCCGACCCAGAGAGGCTCCGCCCAGCGATCCGACCCAGAGAGACCCGCCCAGCGATCCGACCCAGAGAGGTCCGCCCAGCGATCCGACCCAGAGAGGTCCGCCCAGCGATCCGACCCAGAGAGGTCCGCCCAGCAAACCGACCCAGAGAGAACCGCCCAGCGATCTGACCCAGAGAGGTCCGCCCAGCGATCCGACCCAGAGAGACCCGCCCAGCGATCCGACCCAGAGAGACCCGCCCAGCGATCCGACCCAGAGAGGTCTGCCCAGCGATCCGACCCAGAGAGGTCCACCCAGCGATCCGACCCAGAGAGACCCGCCCAGCGATCCGACCCAGAGAGACCCGCCCAGCGATCCGACCCAGAGAGACCCGCCCAGCGATTCCGACCCAGAGAGGCTCCGCCCAGCGATCCGACCCAGAGAGACCCGCCCAGCGATCCGACCCAGAGAGACCCGCCCAGCGATCCGACCCAGAGAGACTCCGCCCAGCGATCCGACCCAGAGAGACCCGCCCAGCGATCCGACCCAGAGAGGTCCGCCCAGCGATCCGACCCAGAGAGACCCGCCCAGCGATCCGACCCAGAGAGACCCGCCCAGCGATCCGACCCAGAGAGACCCGCCCAGCGATCCGACCCAGAGAGACCCGCCCAGCGATCCGACCCAGAGAGGCTCCGCCCAGCGATCCGACCCAGAGAGACCCGCCCAGCGATCCGACCCAGAGAGACCCGCCCAGCGATCCGACCCAGAGAGACCCGCCCAGCAAACCAACCCAGAGAGACCCGCCCAGCGATCCGACCCAGAGAGACCCGCCCAGCGATCCGACCCAGAGAGACCCGCCCAGCGATCCGACCCAGAGAGACCCGCCCAGCGATCCGACCCAGAGAGACCCGCCCAGCGATCCGACCCAGAGAGACCCGCCCAGCGATCCGACCCAGAGAGACCCGCCCAGCGATCCGACCCAGAGAGACCCGCCCAGCGATCCGACCCAGAGAGACCCGCCCAGCGATCCGACCCAGAGAGACCCGCCCAGCGATCCGACCCAGAGAGACCCGCCCAGCAAACCGACCCAGAGAGACCCGCCCAGCGATCCGACCCAGAGAGACCCGCCCAGCGATCCGACCCAGAGAGACCCGCCCAGCGATCCGACCCAGAGAGACCCGCCCAGCGATCCGACCCAGAGAGACCCGCCCAGCGATCCGACCCAGAGAGACCCGCCCAGCGATCCGACCCAGAGAGGTCCGCCCAGCGATCCGACCCAGAGAGCCTCCGCCCAGAAAACCGACCCAGAGAGACCCACCCAGCGATCCGACCCAGAGAGACCCGCCCAGCGATCCGACCCAGAGAGACCCGCCCAGCGATCCGACCCAGAGAGACCCGCCCAGCGATCCGACCCAGAGAGACCCGCCCAGCAAACCGACCCAGAGAGACCCGCCCAGCGATCCGACCCAGAGAGACCCGCCCAGCGATCCGACCCAGAGAGACCCGCCCAGCGATCCGACCCAGAGAGACCCGCCCAGCAAACCGACCCAGAGAGACCCGCCCAGCGATCCGACCCAGAGAGGCCCGCCCAGCGATCCGACCCAGAGAGGTCCGCCCAGCGATCCGACCCAGAGAGGTCCGCCCAGCGATCCGACCCAGAGAGGCTCCGCCCAGCGATCCGACCCAGAGAGACCCGCCCAGCGATCCGACCCAGAGAGACCCGCCCAGCGATCCGACCCAGAGAGACCCGCCCAGCGATCCGACCCAGAGAGGTCCGCCCAGCGATCCGACCCAGAGAGGTCCCCCAGCAAACCGACCCAGAGAGGCTCCGCCCAGCGATCCGACCCAGAGAGACCCGCCCAGCGATCCGACCCAGAGAGACCCGCCCAGCAATCCGACCCAGAGAGACCCGCCCAGCAAACCGACCCAGAGAGGTCCGCACAGCGATCCGACCCAGAGAGGCCCACCCAGCGATCCGACCCAGAGAGGTCCGCCCAGCGATCCGACCCAGAGAGACCCACCCAGCAAACCGACCCAGAGAGACCCGCCCAGCAAACTGACCCAGAGAGACCCGCCCAGCGATCCGACCCAGAGAGGCTCCGCCCAGCAAACCGACCCAGAGAGACCCACCCAGCGATCCGACCCAGAGAGACCCGCCCAGCGATCCGACCCAGAGAGACCCGCCCAGCAAACCGACCCAGAGAGACCCGCCCAGCGATCCGACCCAGAGAGACCCGCCCAGCGATCCGACCAAGAGAGACCCGACCAGCGATCCGGCCCAGAGAGACCCGCCCAGCGATCCGACCCAGAGAGACCCGCCCAGCGATCCGACCCAGAGAGACCCGACCAGCGATCCGACCCAGAGAGACCCACCCAGCGATCCGACCCAGAGAGACCCGCCCAGCGATCCGACCCAGAGAGGTCCGCCCAGCAAACCGACCCAGAGAGGTCCACCCAGCGATCCGACCCAGAGAGGCCCCGCCCAGCGATCCGACCCAGAGAGACCCGCCCAGCGATCCGACCCAGAGAGACCCGCCCAGCAAACCGACCCAGAGAGACCCACCCAGCGATCCGACCCAGAGAGACCCGCCCAGCGATCCGACCCAGAGAGACCCGCCCAGCGATCCGACCCAGAGAGGCCCGCCCAGCGATCCGACCCAGAGAGACCCGCCCAGCAAACCGACCCAGAGAGACCCGACCAGCGATCCGACCCAGAGAGACCCGCCCAGCGATTCCGACCCAGAGAGGCTCCGCCCAGCGATCCGACCCAGAGAGACCCGCCCAGCAAACCGACCCAGAGAGACCCGCCCAGTGATCCGACCCAGAGAGGCCAGCCCAGCGATCCGACCCAGAGAGGTCCGCCCAGCGATCCGACCCAGAGAGGTCCGCCCAGCGATCCGACCCAGAGAGACCCGCCCAGCGATTCCGACCCAGAGAGGCTCCACCCAGCGATCCGACCCAGAGAGACCCGCCCAGCAAACCGACCCAGAGAGACCCGCCCAGTGATCCGACCCAGAGAGACCCGCCCAGCAAACCGACCCAGAGAGACCCGCCCAGCGATCCGACCCAGAGAGGTCCGCCCAGCGATCCGACCCAGAGAGGTCCGCTCAGCGATCCGGCCCAGAGAGGCTCCGCCCAGCGATCCGACCCAGAGAGACCCGCCCAGCGATCCGACCCAGAGAGACCCGCCCAGCGATCCGACCCAGAGAGACCCGCCCAGCGATCCGACCCAGAGAGGTCCGCCCAGCGATCCGACCCAGAGAGGTCCCCCAGCAAACCGACCCAGAGAGGCTCCGCCCAGCGATCCGACCCAGAGAGACCCGCCCAGCGATCCGACCCAGAGAGACCCGCCCAGCAATCCGACCCAGAGAGACCCGCCCAGCAAACCGACCCAGAGAGGTCCGCACAGCGATCCGACCCAGAGAGGCCCACCCAGCGATCCGACCCAGAGAGGTCCGCCCAGCGATCCGACCCAGAGAGACCCACCCAGCAAACCGACCCAGAGAGACCCGCCCAGCGATCCGACCCAGAGAGGTCCGCCCAGCGATCCGACCCAGAGAGACCCGCCCAGCGATCCGACCCAGAGAGACCCGCCCAGCGATCCGACCCAGAGAGGCTCCGCCCAGCAAACCGACCCAGAGTGACCCACCCAGCGATCCGACCCAGAGAGACCCGCCCAGCGATCCGACCCAGAGAGGCTCCGCCCAGCGATCCGACCCAGAGAGACCCGCCCAGCAAACCGACCCAGAGAGACCCGCCCAGCGATCCGACCCAGAGAGACCCGCCCAGCGATCCGACCAAGAGAGACCCGACCAGCGATCCGACCCAGAGAGACCCGCCCAGCGATCCGACCCAGAGAGACCCGCCCAGCGATCCGACCCAGAGAGACCCGACCAGCGATCCGACCCAGAGAGACCCGCCCAGCGATCCGACCCAGAGAGGTCCGCCCAGCAAACCGACCCAGAGAGGTCCACCCAGCAAACCGACCCAGAGAGGTCCGCACAGCGATCCGACCCAGAGAGGCCCACCCAGCGATCCGACCCAGAGAGGTCCGCCCAGCGATCCGACCCAGAGAGACCCACCCAGCAAACCGACCCAGAGAGACCCGCCCAGCGATCCGACCCAGAGAGGTCCGCCCAGCGATCCGACCCAGAGAGACCCGCCCAGCGATCCGACCCAGAGAGACCCGCCCAGCGATCCGACCCAGAGAGGCTCCGCCCAGCAAACCGACCCAGAGAGACCCACCCAGCGATCCGACCCAGAGAGACCCGCCCAGCGATCCGACCCAGAGAGACCCGCCCAGCAAACCGACCCAGAGAGACCCGCCCAGCGATCCGACCCAGAGAGACCCGCCCAGCAATCCAACCAAGAGAGACCCGACCAGCGATCCGGCCCAGAGAGACCCGCCCAGCGATCCGACCCAGAGAGACCCGCCCAGCGATCCGACCCAGAGAGACCCGACCAGCGATCCGACCCAGAGAGACCCACCCAGCGATCCGACCCAGAGAGACCCGCCCAGCGATCCGACCCAGAGAGGTCCGCCCAGCAAACCGACCCAGAGAGGTCCACCCAGCGATCCGACCCAGAGAGGCCCCGCCCAGCGATCCGACCCAGAGAGACCCGCCCAGCGATCCGACCCAGAGAGACCCGCCCAGCAAACCGACCCAGAGAGACCCACCCAGCGATCCGACCCAGAGAGACCCGCCCAGCGATCCGACCCAGAGAGACCCGCCCAGCGATCCGACCCAGAGAGGCCCGCCCAGCGATCCGACCCAGAGAGACCCGCCCAGCAAACCGACCCAGAGAGACCCGACCAGCGATCCGACCCAGAGAGACCCGCCCAGCGATTCCGACCCAGAGAGGCTCCGCCCAGCGATCCGACCCAGAGAGACCCGCCCAGCAAACCGACCCAGAGAGACCCGCCCCAGTGATCCGACCCAGAGAGGCCAGCCCAGCGATCCGACCCAGAGAGGTCCGCCCAGCGATCCGACCCAGAGAGGTCCGCCCAGCGATCCGACCCAGAGAGACCCGCCCAGCGATTCCGACCCAGAGAGGCCCGCCCCAGCAAACCGACCCAGAGAGACCCGCCCAGTGATCCGACCCAGAGAGACCCGCCCAGCAAACCGACCAGAGAGACCCGCCCAGCGATCCGACCCAGAGAGGTCCGCCCAGCGATCCGACCCAGAGAGGTCCGCTCAGCGATCCGGCCCAGAGAGGCTCCGCCCAGCGATCCGACCCAGAGAGACCCGCCCAGCGATCCGACCCAGAGAGACCCGCCCAGCGATCCGACCCAGAGAGACCCGCCCAGCGATCCGACCCAGAGAGGTCCGCCCAGCGATCCGACCCAGAGAGGTCCCCCAGCAAACCGACCCAGAGAGGCTCCGCCCAGCGATCCGACCCAGAGAGACCCGCCCAGCGATCCGACCCAGAGAGACCCGCCCAGCAATCCGACCCAGAGAGACCCGCCCAGCAAACCGACCCAGAGAGGTCCGCACAGCGATCCGACCCAGAGAGGCCCACCCAGCGATCCGACCCAGAGAGGTCCGCCCAGCGATCCGACCCAGAGAGACCCACCCAGCAAACCGACCCAGAGAGACCCGCCCAGCGATCCGACCCAGAGAGGTCCGCCCAGCGATCCGACCCAGAGAGACCCGCCCAGCGATCCGACCCAGAGAGACCCGCCCAGCGATCCGACCCAGAGAGGCTCCGCCCAGCAAACCGACCCAGAGTGACCCACCCAGCGATCCGACCCAGAGAGACCCGCCCAGCGATCCGACCCAGAGAGGCTCCGCCCAGCGATCCGACCCAGAGAGACCCGCCCAGCAAAACGACCCAGAGAGACCCGCCCAGCGATCCGACCCGAGAGACCGCCCAGCGATCCGACCAGAGAGACCCGACCAGCGATCCGACCCAAGAGACCCGCCAGCGATCCGACCCAGAGAGACCCGCCCAGCGATCCGACCGAGAGACCCGACCCAGCGTCCGACCAGAGAGACCCGCCCAGCGATCCGACCCAGAGGGTCCGCC
The DNA here is from genome assembly GCF_902713615.1 of Scyliorhinus canicula. Taxonomy (NCBI): domain Eukaryota; kingdom Metazoa; phylum Chordata; class Chondrichthyes; order Carcharhiniformes; family Scyliorhinidae; genus Scyliorhinus; species Scyliorhinus canicula. The sequence goes on from NC_052158.1 coordinate 8,177,451, forward strand.
CAGCAAACCGACCAGAGAGGTCCACCCAGCGATCCGACCCAGAGAG